>NC_054377.1:30651718-30951718 GCF_017654675.1 Xenopus laevis | reverse complement strand
GCAGGTATCTAACATGCACCTTTTTTAAGTTTTTCGTAAATGCTTAAAATGCATTTGAAAGCACCCAAACATCCTGTCTTGTATAACATCCTTGTCAAGTTTCATTCATTTAGTATGACAATCATGCCATTTGATCTGCCCTCACCTCCTATTAGGGATGTATGCCCAATTTGGCCACCCATGCGCTGGGCCAAATTGAGCTGGCCTGATCACAGCAAACTGGCACTGGACATATTGTCTGACTAGAAGGTTGTGAGGACAATGCATGAACTGTACAACCATCCAGCAAAAAGTCATTATTGATTACAATGTGCAAGTTGCATGCAGTTTCGCATCTTCAGGGCAATGCAACCTACCAAGAGACGTTCTACAAGAAGGGCACAATCTTTTTATTTTAAAAATTGTTCCAAATCAGGTGTGGAGTCGAGTCACTGTATTAATGCTGGTAAAAGAGGCATCACATTCAGACATTTGTAAGACTTGTTTTGCACTACAGCCTATGTAGGGATCGTGCTGCCACAAGGCCATTATAAAGAAAGGAGGCAGTGCTGCTTCTACAGCTTAGTATCCCTACCATAACAGCAAGTATTATTGAGCTGGGGGCAAGCAGATAAAAGTCAATGGGGCTCATTTATCAACACTGGGCAAATTTGCCCATGGGCAGCAACCCATGGCAACCAATCAGATTGCTGCATTCATTGTACTGCTTGCAACTGGCTTTAAAAAGCTAATCACTGATTGGTTGCTATAGGTAACTGCCCGTGGGCAAATTTGCCCAGTGTTGATAAATGAGCCCCAATATGTCAGCATGGCTTCTGTCACACTAAAACAATAGTTTCCTACCTCAGTAAATGCTATACATTCCACTGCTATGACATGTGATGTCTTAGGTACAAAATGTTTTAGCTGGTTTTTCAGAACTGTAGTTCTGCAACAGCTATTTTTATATTTCAATAAAAAGAAAATCACATCTATACCATATCTGCCTTGTATATTTGCTTCATGCCTGTTGATCTCCAATAGCGCACTGCTCTTCAAAACTTTAATATTTGCATATCATCAATGAATCGAGACAGTAAAACATAAAATGATGGCAGAATCAACTGGTGAGGTTGATTTATCGAATTGCAAGTTCGAACTCTGGCAAGTCTTAAGTCTTGCTCACATACTTGGGCTAGGAGCAAAAAAACCGAAAAAACAAAAGTTGATTGAAATTTAAAATTGCATTGTTCCATACTTTAACAAGGCTGTAGAATCTTGACTGATTAATAAATCCAAAAAGTGAACATCAGTCTGTGTGAAAGTATGGGATATACTTCCCGGTGATATTATATTCAAGTTTGAATTTTTCCACTTCAGGACCGTTTTCTAGATTTAGCAATCATTTTATTCCTGAAACTTTCTTAAACTGTGGGAGAAAACCCATCTCAGGACATTATCACCCCCCCCCCCCCCAGTACTATGTATGTTAATGTGCAAACAATTGTACAGTACCTTTAGCAGAATAAAATTTACAACCCTTGAAAAAAAAAAATTCCACACTTGCAGGGTAAAGCCTACGTGTAAGTTACTTGTTTTGTTTAAGAAATTACTAACTCAAAAACATGCTCTGATCAAAAAAAAGCTTTCTTCCCCCTCCAGGAATCTGACTTTTTAAAACAGTTTAACCTCTGTACACTTTGATCTTTGGACATACATGGAACAAAGGACTGAAACTAGTACCTGACCAAAACAGGCAGTGCAGAATCTCAGGCTTAACCAGCAGAACTAGAGATATGACTAGCTGAATGGAATACAAAACAGATGTGAACATAAAGTACTTTCCTAAAAAACACATTCACAAACATTATGTCAAATTACATTGTTTGACCCAGAGAACTGTGTCAACACAAGGGATCACTGCATTTGAAAACAGGTCTAACTGGCAATTGATAACTGCTCATTACACAAATTTTCTGTACATATTTAAAATACGGTGCAGAAAAAATTTAATAGAATGGATAAAGGATTTACACAGTACAAAGTTTGAGGAGTTTTCATGTCTTGTTACATGTTTTTTTATAGAGATTGAGTAAAAAAGGTTTTTTGTGTGAACGGTTATCGTTACTCCTTATGCATGATCTTGTGTTTGCAGAGCATGCACAATATCATGCATGTACTTCCACAAAGCAGCTGTTGGAAAAACGACCCATTCTGCCATGTGTGCAAACAGCAAGTGCCCAGACTATAACACACATGAAGTGATGCCCCCACGTGCCATAAGCCTTAGTTTGACCTGTCATATATGCCAGTGTTTAACACCTTATCTAAATGCCTTTGTCTGTTGCATTGGAATGCCACTATTTATTTGTCATTATTTGCCCACCCTGAACACATATTCTAATTACAAGGTACCTTGAGTCTGACAGCAACTGACTCAATCTTTTAATCAAGGAGTCTGTTCCTGGCAAACAATAAGGACCACTCTAAACCTGCAAACCTGTACTGTACAGTGACTCAACTTCCACAATGTCCTTACAGTCTGTCTGAGATGTGAACAGGAGAACAATACAAGGTCTACAGTCTGAAAGAGTATGAAAAATGCAGGGGCCAGTTAATCTCAGTACTGATACTTTGTAAAGCTTACACAAGGTACTCAGTCACAGCAGCCAGACAAATGTGGGGGCCACACAAGGTATAACCAGAGGCCGCCATATATAATAAGTCATTATGCTTGTCCAGGTGCAGATTAGGTGACAAATGCATTCTGCCGATTGGTCGCTAGAGACGATTGACCTGTATCAAACTCTGAACTTTTTCGAACATAACCTCCTTAAACCTTTAATGAAAGATATGGCAAACATGAGCTAATATAAGGGCTAAGCAAGATAGAAGACATGAAAAGAGGACACAGGCAGCAGCCTTAGTGTGAGATGTGGCATGCAGAGCACCGCACTCTACAGCCTCCCCCACCAAGGGAATAGCTGCAAGGCCCAGCATTTGTACAGGAACTTTTCTCCTCATTCCTGACCTGCAGGTTACACAAGCCTAAGTAGTGACAGTAGTGGAGAGCCAGGTGACCCAGAGGTGGATATGTCAGCCCAGTGACCCGCACCAGTAGTATATATGACTACAATGAAACCCTGGAAATTTTATTAGGGGGGTGTTTAACTTTGTACCTCTTACACTCTCCTCCACGAAATTTAGGTTGTCCCGACATACACAAAATTGATATTCTCAACCATTTTTTCTTCTGGTACGGTCTATCCATTTGTCTGTGGAGTCTTGGGTCAGTATCGACTTATATTGACACTTGAGGAAACATCCTCCTTGTGACATTTGCTCCATTATACATTTAGTCACAAGTAGGGATGTAGCGAACGTCGGAAAAAAAGTTCGCGAACATATTCGCGAACTTGCGCAAAAACGCGAGCGGTTCGCGAACGGTTCGCGAACCCCATAGACTTCAATGGGAAGGCGAACTTTAACATCTAAAAAAAAAATTTCTGGCCAGAAAAATGATTTTAAAGTTGTTTAAAGGGTGCAACGACCTGGACAGTGGCATGCCAGAGGGGGATCAAGGGCAAAAATGTATCTGAAAAATCTGCCTGTGTGTGCTTGGAAGAGATAGTGTAGGGGGAGAGCTGTTAGTGATTTCAGGGACAGATGATAGTAAGTTTGCTGGCTAGTAATCTGCTTGATACTGCTCTGTATTGGAGGGACAGAAGTCTGCAGGGATTTGAGGGACATTTTAGCTTAGGTAGCTTTGCTGGCTAGTAATCTACTGTTCTCTTTAAACAACTGCCATACGTTGACCTTGTAGGCATTGTTTGCCCAGTTTTTTTGGACGCAGCCACTGAAGCACAGTTGCCAGAAAAAATATGCCATATAAATGCTGAAAATAGTCATTTTTCGCCATACGTTGACCTTGTAGACATTGTTTGCCCAGTTTTTTTTGGTTGCAGCCACTGAAGCACAGTTGCCAGAAAAAATATGCCATATAAATGCTGAAAATAGTCATTTTTTGCCATACGTTGACCTTGTAGGCATTGTTTGCCCAGTTTTTTTGGTCGCAGCCACTGAAGCACAGTTGCCAGAAAAAATATGCCATATAAATGCTGAAAATAGTCATTTTTCGCCATACGTTGACCTTGTAGGCATTGTTTGCCCAGTTTTTTTGGTCGCAGCCACTGAAGCACAGTTGCCAGAAAAAATATGCCATATAAATGCTGAAAATAGTCATTTTTCGCCATACGTTGACCTTGTAGACATTGTTTGCCCAGTTTTTTTGGGTCGCAGCCACTGAAGCACAGTTGCCAGAAAAAATATGCCATATAAATGCTGAAAATAGTCATTTTTTGCCATACGTTGACTCAACGTATATGGCAAAAAATGACTATTTTCAGCATTTATATGGCATATTTTTTCTGGCCTCTGTGCTTCAGTGTCTGCGGCCAAAAAAACTGGGCAAACAATGCCTACAAGGTCAACGTCGTTGACCTTGTAGGCATTGTTTGCCCAGTTTTTTTGGCCGCAGCCACTGAAGCACAGAGGCCAGAAAAAATATGCCATATAAATGCTGAAAATAGTCATTTTTTTGGTCGCAGCCACTGAAGCACAGTTGCCAGAAAAATTATGCCATATAAATGCTGAAAATATGCATTTTTTTGGTTGCAGCCACTGAAGCACAGAGGCCAGAAAAATTATGCCATATAAATGCTGAAAATATAAATTTTTTTGGTTGCAGCCACTGAAGCACAGAGGCCAGAAAAATTATGCCATATAAATGCTGAAAATATGCATTTTTTTGGTTGCAGCCACTGAAGCACAGAGGCCAGAAAAATTATGCCATATAAATGCAGAAAATATGCATTTTTTTGGACGCAGCCACTGAAGCACAGTTGCCAGAAAAAATATGCCATATAAATGCTGAAAATAGTCATTTTTTGCCATACGTTGACCTTGTAGACATTGTTTGCCCAGTTTTTTTGGTTGCAGCCACTGAAGCACAGAGGCCAGAAAAAATTAAACCAGTAGGGTTTGCACCCTAGTTTGTAACGGTGGCGGAGGGAGGAGGAGGACGCTAAAGGACAGCTGTGTGTGGAGTCATGAGGCTTGAAGAGAAGGACAGCTGCATAGAAGTCAGAACAAGTCTTCCGGCGTGCAGTAACCCTCCGAGATCCACCCCTCATTCATTTTAATAAAGGTCAGGTAATCGACACTTTTGTGACCTAGGCAAGTTCTCTTCTCAGTTACAATCCCTCCTGCTGCACTGAAGGTCCTTTCTGAGAGCACACTTGAGGCTGGGCAAGACAAGAGGTTCATGGCAAATTGTGACAGCTCTGGCCACAGATCAAGCCTGCGCACCCAGTAGTCCAGGGGTTCATCGCTCCTCAGAGTGTCGATATCTGCAGTTAATGCCAGGTAGTCCGCTACCTGCCGGTCGAGGCGTTCTTTGAGGGTGGATCCAGAAGGGTTGTGGCGCTGCCTTGGACAGAAAAACATTTGCATGTCTGACGTTACAGACTGGCCAAAGGGCTTTGTCCTTGCAGGTGTGCTCGTGGCAGGATTACTGGCACCTCTGCCCCTGGAATGTTGATGAGTTCCTGAAGTGACATCACCCTTAAAAGCATTGTACAACATGTTTTGCAGGCTGGTTTGTAAATGCCGCATCTTTTCGGACTTGTGGTATGTTGGTAACATTTCTGACACTTTATGCTTGTACCGAGGGTCTAGTAGCGTTGCGACCCAGTACAGGTCCTTCTCCTTAAGCCTCTTGATACGGGGGTCCTTCAACAGGCATGACAGCATGAAAGACCCCATTCTCACAAGGTTGGATGCAGAGCTATCCATCTCCGCTTCCTCATTATCAAGGACTGCATCATCCACGGTCTCCTCCCCCAGCCACGTACAAGACCAGGGGTCCCCAAAAGGTCACCACTAGCCCCCTGGGAAGCCTGCTCCTGTTGGTCCTCCTCCTCCTCCTCCACAAAGCCACCTTCCTCCTCTGACTCCACTTCTGGCACCTCTCCCTGCGTTGCAGCAGGTGCCTGGGTTCGTTCTGGTGATTCCGACCAGAAATCGTGCGCTTCCAGCTCCTCGTCACGCTGGTCTACAGCCTCATCTGTCACTCGTCGCACGGCACGCTCCAGGAATAAAGCGAAGGGTATTAGGTCGCTGATGGTGCCTTCGGTGCGACTGACCATATTTGTCACCTCTTCAAAAGGTCGCATGAGCCTGCAGGCATCGCGCATAAGCACCCAGTAACGGGGGAAAAAAATCCCCAGCTGTGCAGATCCAGTCCTACCACCCAGTTCAAAAAGGTACTCGTTGACGGCCCTTTGTTGTTGCAGCAGACGTTCCAACATAAGGAGCGTTGAATTCCAGCGAGTCTGGCTGTCAGAAATCAAACGCCTGACTGGCATGTTGTAGCGCTGCTGAATGTCAGCAAGGCGTGCCATGGCTGTGTAGGAACGTCTGAAATGGGCCGACACCTTTCTGGACTGGGTGAGAACGTCCTGGAATCCTGGGTACTTGGAGACAAAACGTTGGACTATTAAATTTAACACATGTGCCATGCAGGGCACATGTGTTAAATTGCCTAGTCTCAACGCTGCCAACAGATTGCTTCCATTGTCACACACCACTTTTCCGATCTGCAGTTGGTGTGGGGTCAGCCACCGATCGGCCTGTGACTGCAGAGATGACAGGAGTACAGATCCGGTATGGTTTTTGCTTTCCAGGCACGTCATCCCCAAGACAGCGTGACAACGGCGTACCTGGCACGTCGAATAGCCTAGGGGGAGCTGGGGGTGCACAGGTGTGGAGGAGGAGAAGGAGGACCCAGCAGCAGAGTAAGAAGAAGAAGAAGACGAGGTAGAGAGCGATGGAGGAGTAGAGGTGGTGGCAGAACCGCGTGCAATCCGTGGCGGTGACACCAACTCCACTGTTGTTGTTGAGCTACCCATTCCCTGCTTCCCAGCCATTACCAAGTTCACCCAGTGGGCAGTGTAGGTGACATACCTGCCCTGACCATGCTTGGAGGACCATGCGTCAGTAGTCATATGGACCTTTGGCCCAACACTAAGTGACAGAGATGCGGTAACTTGGCTCTGCACATGTTGGTACAGGTGTGGTATTCCCTTTTTAGAAAAAAAAATTGCGGCTGGGTACCTTCCACTGCGGTGTCCCAATTGCTACAAATTTGCGGAAGGCCTCAGAGTCCACCAGCTGGTATGGTAAAAGCTGGCGGGCTAAGAGTGCAGACAAGCCAGCTGTCAGACGCCGGGCAAGGGGGTGACAGTCAGACATTGGCTTCTTACGCTCAAACATGGCCTTCACAGAAACTTGGCTGGTGGCAGATGACTGGGAATGGGAACAGGTGGTCAAGGTGGAAGGCGGAGTGGAGGGTGGTTCAGACGGGTCAAGGAGAGCAGAGGTAGAGCAGTAAGATGCTGGACCAGAAGGAGTGTGGCTTTTAGTTTGCCTGTTGCCTTTGAGGTGTTGCTCCCAAAGTGCTTTGTGCTTGCCGCTCATGTGCCTTCGCATAGAAGTTGTACCTATGTGGCTGTTGGGCTTACCAAGGCTCAGTTTCTGACTGCACTCATTGCAAATTACAATGCTTTTGTCAGAGGCACACACATTAAAAAAATCCCACACTGCTGACTTTTTGGAAGTGTGCGATCTGGCGGTAACAGTAGAAGTTGGCGGCATTGGCGGCAATGGCGGGTGCGTTGGCCGGCTGAACACAGGTGCCGATACATGTTGTTGCCCTACTGATCCCTGCGGGCTGTCCTCCCTGCTTCTTCTAAGTCTTATTCTCCTACTGCCTCTCTGACTCTCCGTCTCTCCATCTGAACTACCCTCCTCTTGCTCTCTTCTACTAGGCACCCACAAAACATCAATCTCCTCATCATCATTCTCCTCAGATGCATCAATTTCTTCTGACACATCACAGAAGGAAGCAGCAGCGGGGACCTCCTCCTCATCACTCATTATGTCCATCTCTGTCGTGTTCTCTGCCAGAATTAAATCTGGTGTAAGGTCCTCATCTCCTTCATCTTCTTCTGGCAATAATGGTTGCGCATTACTCAGTTCAAGAAACTCATGGGAAAATAACTCCTCTGACCCCAGTGAAGAAGGGGCACCGGTGGTGGAGGAAGTGTTACGTGGGGTGGCCATAGCAGTGGAGGATGAGGAGGATGTTGTGGTAAAGTTAGAAACGGTAGAGGATGGGGTGTGCTGTGTAAGCCAGTCAACTACCTCTTCAGCATTTTGGGAGTTCAGGGTCATTGGCTTTTTAAAACTGGGCAATTTGCTAGGGCCACAGGATTGCATAGCAGCACGGCCCCTAGCACGGCCTCTGCGTGGCGGCCTGCCTTTGCCTGGCATTATTTTTTAAAAAACAACAACAACAACAAAAACTCAGTTGGTTTTTCTGGAAACGATAATACACACAGCTAGATGGCGGGTTGAAGAAAACAGTGTGCAAATAATGCCTACAAGGTCAACGTATACACTACTACAGCGGTGGATACGGATTACGTAAAATATATTATGGCTGCTTGAAAAAAGTCACTCCGGTGTTTTTTCTGGAGACGGTAATATTATGGATATTTAGACAGAATGTGAACAAGGTCACACAGCTAGATGGCGGGTTGAAGAAAACACTGTGCAAATAATGCCTACAAGGTCAACGTATACACTACTACAGCGGTGGATACGGATTACGTAAAATATATTATGGCTGCTTGAAAAAAGTCACTCCGGTGTTTTTTCTGGAGACGGTAATATTATGGATATTTAGACAGAATGTGAACAAGGTCACACAGCTAGATGGCGGGTTGAAGAAAACACTGTGCAAATAATGCCTACAAGGTCAACGTATACACTACTACAGCGGTGGATACGGATTACGTAAAATATATTATGGCTGCTTGAAAAAAGTCACTCCGGTGTTTTTTCTGGAGACGGTAATATTATGGATATTTAGACAGAATGTGAACAAGGTCACACAGCTAGATGGCGGGTTGAAGAAAACAGTGTGCAAATAATGCCTACAAGGTCAACGTATACACTACTACAGCGGTGGATACGGATTACGTAAAATATATTATGGCTGCTTGAAAAAAGTCACTCCGGTGTTTTTTCTGGAGACGGTAATATTATGGATATTTAGACAGAATGTGAACAAGGTCACACAGCTAGATGGCGGGTTGAAGAAAACACTGTGCAAATAATGCCTACAAGGTCAACGTATACACTACTACAGCGGTGGATACGGATTACGTAAAATATATTATGGCTGCTTGAAAAAAGTCACTCCCGGTGTTTTTTCTGGAGACGGTAATATTATGGATATTTAGACAGAATGTGAACAAGGTCACACAGCTAGATGGCGGGTTGAAGAAAACACTGTGCAAATAATGCCTACAGGGCAAATAATGCCTAAAAGGTCAACTTATACACTACTACAGCGGTAGTAAAATAAAAAAAAGTAAAATAAAAAAAAAATGAATATTAAAAAAAAAAATTAAAGTTGGTGCTGCTGAACTACTAGGAGCAGCAGATTAGCACACCAGTCCCACTCCCCAACACTGCTAGACTAATAGCACTGGGCTCTTATAGTAGTAGTAGTAGTAGTAGTAGTAGTAAAACAACAAAAAAATAAATAAAAGCAGTCCTTACAAGGACTACTGTTATTGCAGCAGTCAGCAGATGAGATCAGAAGCAGGACAGCTGCCCACTGCAGCTACATACAGAGCACTGCAGTAGAAGGTAGATTACTAGCCAGCAAAGCTACCTAAGCTAAAATGTCCCTCAAACCCCTGCAGACTTCTGTCCCTCCAATAACAGAGCAGTATCAAAACGATTACTAGCCAGCAAACTTTCAACTGTCCCTGAAATCACTAACAGGCAGCAGCTCTCTCCCTACACTATCTCTTCAGCACACACAGGCAGAGTGAAAAAACGCTGCAGGGCTTCGGTTTTTATAGGGAAGGGGAGTGGTCCAGGGGAGAGCTTCCTGATTGGCTGCCATGTACCTGCTGGTCTGGGGTGAGAGGGCAAAAAAAAGCGCCAACAATGGCGAACCCAAAATGGCGAACGTCGCGCGACGTTCGCGAACTTCCGGCGAGCGCGAACACCCGATGTTCGCGCGAACAAGTTCGCCGGCGAACAGTTCGCGACATCTCTAGTCACAAGTTTACACTAGGTACATTGCACGCTGTGGTACCCAGTGAAGTATATTTGCGGTTTAATGCAAGAGGTAACTCAAACACAAATTTTGTGCAGACTATAATACTTAGACCTAATGATGATGGAAGTTAGGGAGCACATATGTGTTATCCATTTGTTTCCTTTATGCTAGGTGGAATACATATGCATCAAATCCAAAAATATTAGCTCCACCAACACCATATTGATTTGGCCTACTTAATCTTACCTAGCATCATCAACATTCAAAATATGATGTCATATCAAACATTTTAAATGCATCTCAAACAATTCAATATAAACAAACATTATGTGTTCACATAAAATTTTCAGTTCTATTACTACTGTCCTCTGACTACTAGAGTCCTCTGAAAAATAACAGGGTGATAGATACCACATTGGAGTGACCAGTGTCAACTTTTAACAGTCCATACTCTGTACTTTGTACTTTGGTATCTCTGTATACAGTACTTGGTTCACCCAGTGTATCATAGGTTAAAGTCTTTGGTTGTCTCCTGGTTCTATTGGGCTGCATCCTTAGAGGTGTTGGATCATATCTTGGCCGCTTTCAAGATTCTCTGGTAACTCCTCAGAATTAATTCTCATCTTACTGAGAGTTTTCTTCTATAGCAGTCTCTGCTGAATCTTCTGTTCTTTAAATATCACAGGGGTAGAACTCTTCTGCCTTTCTACTGCAACTTCAGGTGGTTGGTCATCCTGAGTTAGAGGAATCAGTGATCTCCATTGGTCTTGTTCTTCTTCTTCAGATTCACGGTCTGAATCTTGGTTTAATCTTTGAACAAACTGCTTTTTGTTCCGGACATTATGCTCTCGTGTTTTGGTGTTACTACATTATTTAGCGCTAATTATAGAAAGTCACATGGTAGTAACAAATGTCTGTGTAGAATTCTTGTTCTTCCTTTTCCAGTTTTTGGTTTCACTTCATAAACTGGGCTGTCATCATGTTTTCTTTTGGTAACAACATAGATTATATCTTCCCAGTATGATCTAAGTTTTCCAGGACCTCCTTTTTCATTGAAATTTCTTTACAATACTCTACTACCGGGTGTCAATTCAGCTTCATTCATTTTTCTGTCATAATAGTCTTTACCTTTACTAGCTCCTTTACTTGCAGTTCTTGAAGCAAGTTGATAGGCCTCATTCAATCTACTTTTTTTACATACTCTGGATAGTTTTCATACTTTTCTGTTGCTGGGGTATCGAACTGGTAGACTGGGTGATCTCCCAAAAATAAGAAAGTAGGGCGAATATCCTATAGTTTCACTTCTTTTGCAGTTATAGGCATGAACTACTTTTGCTAGTGAGCTTTTCCAATCCTTCTTTGATTTGCTGACTTGTTCTTGGTTGCATAAGCTTGAGCAAACCTTGTAAAACGGTCTAACATATAGCCACCTTTACAAGTTTCCAGGTGTAGAAAGTGTATTGAGATCATCTCAAATGGAGATGATGTGTATATTGTTCGGTGGTGCTACAACAGTTCTTTTCTTCTCCTAGGTGTCCCGTTTTCTCATGTAGCTCTTTGTACACCAAGTTGTGGTATACTGCAGGCAAGACTAGTTGAGAAATTGAGGATGTTTTTCTTCTCAAAATCTCGAGTCTAGATTTATCAAAATCTCGAGTCTAGATTTTTTTCATCTAATAGTCCTGTCAGACATTCTTCCATACTCCTTTGGAATTCTGCTGGTGCTGAGCTGAGGCCAAAAGGGGATATAAACCCATTCATACAACCCCCATGGTGTTATGAAAGCTGTTAAAGGTCAGGTGGATTCTTCTACAAAGCCTTTATAGTAAGCCTTCCCTTGGTCAAGCACTGAAAACCCAGGAGCTTCCTCCCAAACTATCAAGCATGTCTTGGATTCTTGGTATTGGGCAACGATCATGGATTGACTTTTAGTCCAATTCTCTGTAATCACAACAAAGTCTTAAGCTGCCATCCTTCTTTCTTACACATACAATGGATGAAGGGTATGAAGATTTGGATGTTGTGATCCACCCACCGTTTAGTAAGTTCTGCAGATACTCCTTCACCCCCTTGTGCAGTGGGACTGACATATACATCCGCTTCACGGGACACTCTTCTCTTAATATCTGCCTCACAGTGTCTTGTTGCTCTTTTGTGAAGTCTTCTTAGGACACTGGTGTGTCCCACAACTCTCTCAGTATGACTTGGTGACCTACAATTTAGTTTTCTGTCAGCAGGCTCTTTTGAGATTACTGTAGAATGCTCAGTTTCCTGACTTACTGAGGTGACTTTTACCACTGTAAATCCTTTTGGTTCCACTTCTGCAGGGTAAGCTGCCTTAATGTGCTCAACACTTCCAAGGCTAGTTTTGCCTTTTAGGATGATGAGTTTGCTTGAGTTCCACACTGGTAGGATAGTCTGGAAAGGGTACCTCTCTGGAGAGAAATTAATGTTTTACTTATGCAGAGCCCTTCAGGTAACGGACACAAATCATGGGGTATGAACAGCATAGTCTGGATCTGCTGGGATAGTCCTGTGCGGACAGTACATTTTATTCTTATAGCAGAAATCTTTTGGTCTCTGGTGCCAGTCTTTACCACTGAACCCATAGGTTCTGTACAGTTAGCTGTTACTAGTTTAAGAAACTACCCGCCTTTACTTTGGGCAGAGAAAATTATGTTCCCGTAGTTTCCACTAGACTTGGAACCGATTTAGCTGTCCCTCTGGAGTCCTTTATGATTTCTGCAATCACATTGTATCCAATGATTGGCTGTTCCACAACTTTTCGGTCTCCACAAACGAATACTGGCACTAACAATTGTTTGGTGCAGTTGACCTTTGAAGTAAGCTGGAACTGTACTTCAATCCATCCTGTGAAAGTAAGGTGTTTTGTTTGCTGCTTTTGCACACATGATTGCAGGTCCTAACAGTTCCTTTATTGTTCTCACTTTAGTGTGTGGAAGGACTGTTTTTCTCCAAACATCATTAATTATGGTAACTTGGGAGCCGGTGTCCCACAAAGCCTGAACAGGAATTCCATCCATTTGACAGTACACATGGCATCTCTTTCCAATGAGTTGCAGAAGCTTGGACTGGTACTTGGGAACAATGTCCCACTGCTGCAACCACCATCCATTTCCTAAATGCTGCTTTGTTACTCTGCATCCTCTAGCTAGATGTCCACACACGCCACACTTAAATCAATGGTTACAATTTTGCTCCTGATTAGCGGCTTTGCAGGCTTCACAGCTCTTTTTGGAATTTCTTTGCATGGTCTCTCTAACGTTTACGTTATCAGGAACCTTGCACAGTGATGGGTACAGTGATGGGTACACTCAAATGCAAATTGGCAACCCATACACAGATGGATGTGCAAGAGTCTCTAGAATGGTCATCATTAAGCATAGCAAATGTTTAACTCTCTGATGTGCCTTGGAATAATGCCAAGTCAAAATGTGCCCTGTGAACTATTGTCAGATCTCTAGTCATACTTCGAGAAGTATTTTTTTATTTTTTTTTTTTATCTCCTTCATTCACCACGGGCATTACTTACACAATACTTCACAAAGATTCCATTGAGATATGTTATTTGGTGTGGGAAGAAAATGGAAAACCATGCAGAACTATATAAACCCTTTGTAGATCTGAATTGAACTCAGGACCTGAGCCAAGCAAAGTGGCATTGCTAACCACTAGTATTATGAAGGCAGGGCTGAACCCCATAGGAGCCAGTGAAACACTTTTTTGGAAGGTCAGAGATGGGTATGGGCCAAATTTAAATTCTGCAGCCTTCCGTAGCCCATCATTTAATTATACATTCAGGCCCGGGTCAAGGGATCTGGTTTGAGATTGCAAGAGGAGATATATATTTAACTATCATTAGAATAGAAGCATGTGATGAGGTGAAACCATATGAATTGATTAGTTGGCCCTGAGAGGATATATACAAAGAGAATTAAGAGAGTTTTAAAAATAGTCCCACAAAATACTAACAGTTGAATATAATGACGATCAAGGGAATGGAGGCAGTGTCGGACTGGGACACCAGGGGCCCACTCAAAAACCTTTGACCAGGGGCGAGCTCTTAGTGCTATTATTCTTCCTCTCCTCACTCAACCTCTATTCTCCTAGTCTTTTCTTTACAGATTACTTTTACCATCTATTTAGCCTCTTTGCTCTCATAGAAATAGGGAATGGATATGAAATAGGTCAAATGTTTAGCAGCATGAGGGCCCAATGACACCTTGGCCCACCGGGACTTTTCCTGGTATCCCGGTGGGCCAGTCTGACACTGAATGGAGATCTAGAAATATTAGTAAGAAAAGTAGGTTTTGGCATTTGAGTATAACAGGTCACTGGGGAGTAATATTAGACCAGTTTATGCGCCATCTTGTGGCAGAAAACCAAATGCAGAGGAGGAATACACCAGGTGTCGAGAGCATTTCCTTAATGCAGAATTATAATAATCGTTAAGTTTTAAGCCTTGCTACTGTTCTAAACATACATGAATAAAAGGTATAGGAGATATACTTTTCTAGACCCAGGAAAGTGTAAGCACAATTTCTTCACCCAAAGTATATAAGTAATTTACTACTTGTTTATCACATATTGTTCCTGCACATATAAGCACTGGGTTCATTGTATGTGAGAAAGTTAACTGCCTTAATTCTGCCAAAAAGCAGTGATGGTCAATATGCCATTATCATTTGAGATGTTGCAAATGTCCTAGACATAAAACTAATGGAATGTCAAAAGCAGTCTGCATTACTTTAGAAAATAAAAGGCATAAACAACTTGATACTTGGGGGGGGTTGTGTGTGTGTGTGTGTGTGTGTGTAACACGCAAAAAAAAGATTTTAAAGAGTAAATATTGACACCCACTGGCTCACACCATACCCGACAGATCTCAAACCATCTGTAAAGCAGAGAAGGTTCCTGATCGGATAAGCCTTGTAGCTGTTTTAGGTTGGAAGTAAATAAATTGCCACCCCGTAAATCTGTAGAAAGGAGTTATACGTCTGTACAAATGAACAGTCACTTGGATCTCTTAGCTAATTCTACCTAGGGATTACAAAGTCCCAAAACAAACATCTTAAATACTGACTGGAGCCAGGACTAATTTAATTAAACTCTGGTTAAAGAATACCTTTACCAGAGTACCAGAAAGGGTTGATACAATACAGAACTTTCTATAACTTGTTGGTTGGCAAACAATCAGAGATGCAGTTACTGTGGAACACTTTCCACAAATCTCAGCAATAATCTCTGGAGTATCTGGTAACTACAGTATGTACCTGTACCTATTAACACTACCTCCCCATACTAGATTGTACTACAGTTTTTAGCTTCAACTGAAAATTGGGATGAATTTGTAATAGTTACGATATGTGGATTCCACACCATAAACCCCAAGTTTTGGGTTTCTAACATAATGAAGAAAAACACAAATACACATAAAAATAATATTATAAATGTATAAATGTATTCATGAAAAAATACTATATTGTATTAAAACCTATATTAATTGCAGAGGAAAAAAAACCTTTGATGCCACATATTGATGAAGTTTTATATGCTACAGCATAAAATCTTTGAACAAAAATAAAGTTCAGCTCAATTCACTGCACAGAGTAGATAAGAATACTTTATTATCATTATAAGAGTATCAATAAAGAACCGGCATAGTCCACAGGGAAGCAAGATCAATGCAACAGAGGCCATGTCATTAGATCCGAGGAACTAAATTTTCACTTGAAGCAACGGATAATTGCAAGATCCACAGTTAGTGTTATATACAGTATGTATGTGTATATATATATATATATATATATATATATATATATATATATATATATATATATATATATATATATATATATATATATATATATATATATATATATATATACATACATACACACACACACACACACACACACCTATACACTGTATATGTGCCTGCATTGATAGGACTATATATGTACGTGTGTAAATAAAACCTGTGTGTTCTGCATCTTCCAGAGGGGCTACTGTAAGGTGACACAGAAAGTCAATACTTAGTGGGGGGCTGTTTGGGCATCTGTGCCCTTGGAATGCCAGGGCCTATTTTCAATCTTAGTCCAGAACTGGTGTTCGGGGTAATTTGGTTGACCTTTATCAACTGTTGACAAATTATTCAATTGTTTCAGCTCTAATTAACTAACAATTATCTAACATATACAGCACTTAAACATTGGGTTTAAAAAGAGAAAAAAAACAGAGGGCAATAACCATTAGCTTTTATTGGTCTGCTGGCCCTAGAAGTAAAAAGTAATTGGTTGATAAGGAATATTATACTAAAAAAATGGGATGTCCGCTTTCTCCCCTCCTCTTTGTCATTACACTCGAACCATTCCTGCAGCGCATTAGACAGAATGCGAATATCCCAGGAGTACATATACGCGGTCATTCACATAAAACGGCGGCTTACGCGGACGATTTGTTATTTTTTATAACACGGCCAAGAACCACGTTACCGGAGCTCCTGCTTGAACTGGATGCCTATGGCTCTCTAAGCAATCTCAAAATAAATCAACAGAAATCCAGCCTCCTTAACATATCTCTGTCTCCCCAGGACTTACAACATATAAGCCATAATTGCCCGTTTATGATTGAACCTAAATGTTTCACCTATCTGGCTTACAGATGGGGTCCCCCTGAATGTTTACCCACTTCTCAAAACAGTGAAAGCCGACTTGCAGAAATGGGACAAACCGGGCTTCTCCTGGTTCGGACGTATCAACATTGTTAAAATGAATATACTTCCTCGTTTTCTATATCTGTTCCAGACGATCCCATTCCAGATACCCAGACCGTTTTTCAAGGAGCTACACTCTCTCATTTCTCAGTTTATTTGGAAGCATCAGAAAGCTAGACAGAAATTTGATTCCCTTACTCAACCGAAAGAGGCAGGGGGTGTAGGTTTGCCGGACTTTTGGGCGTATTACAAAGCCGCGGTCTTGCAACGGATGATAGACTTAACGCAGCCTACGACCCTTAAATTATGGCCACTTGTGGAACAAGATGGCTATGAATATCCACTGGCCATACACATGTGGCTGCCCAAACCTAGCCGTTGCAAACCAACATTTCCGAATCCAGTTATCAAGGAAATTGCCAACACTTGGGACGCATTGAAATATAAAAAATGCCTTCTTAATCCACACTCCAGGTTAACCCCGATATTGTACAATAAGGACTTTCCTCCAGGATTACTGCCCATACATTTTAAGCACTGGACACGAACGGAAACTTTATGGGCTTTTCAACTGCTCGATGGCAGATCCATCAAACCGTTAGCGGATATCTTGCCCCCAGAAAAGATTACACCGCTCGAGAGATTGCGATTGCATCAAATTCGGCATTTCCTAGATACTGGAATGATAACTGACGCCACAGGATCCGAAGATACCTTGTTTGAACAATTGTTCATCAGAACTGAACACACCCCACATGCAATTGCACGAATCTATAAACTGTTTCTAAGTCGCCCCTCTACACCGGCAAATGATTTCAAACGTAAGTGGGAAAGAGAACTGCAACGCACCTTTACTGACTCGGAATGGCAGACCGTTGTCACAAACTCCTATAGATCTACTATATGTGCCAGGCTACAGGAAAACACTATAAATTGCTTTCGCAATGGTATAGGGTGCCAAGCATACTATCTAAAATATTTCCAACTGTTCCTGACACCTGTTGGAGATGCGGTCAATCCAATGGAACTCTTAGCCATATTATGTGGCATTGCCCCAACGTACAACCGTACTGGACTCAAATAAAACAGTTACTGCCCAAATTCACTGATATGGCAATACCGGATTCGGCGTCATTTTTCTTGTTGCATTGCAACGAAATGTCTCCCGCACGTTATCGCAAATCGCTCATCTCAACTTTAATTACAGTAGCTAAATCCTTGATACCTTTATTTTGGAAATCTAAAACAATCCCTACGCTTAAGGACTGGGCGCTTAAAGTAAACGAAATTTACCAATTTGAACACTACAAGACAGAGACGAGTAATCCGCAATGCCTGGAAAACTTGACACAGAAATGGTTCTACTGGCTCCAGTTCACCGAATCGCAGGAATACCGGACCCTTACTTCCTGAAACGGCCACTATTGGTCCATTATTTACAAGAGACCCCTGATATTCAATTGATATTCAATTGATCTTCAATTGCTACCTCATTGATATAAGATCACGACACTCAGTTAATACATGATGCTTATCACCGTACCCTCTTTGTGCGTACCCCTCCACACACCGTCTTGCTACTATATACAGGACTGTAGATGTGCCCAACATAGTTTGTTTTTTTTTTTTTGTTTTTGTTTTTCTTGTTCAATGGTTTCTTACACACAAAGTACGACTATGTGATATGTAACCTGCTGGTATCTTGTTATACTCTTTATTTTGCGATACTGTATGCTCAAACAATGCATCTTCTACTTGAATTCTTTATTGCAGGAATCTCATGCCATTGTACTTTTTGTATTTTGCAAAACACGTAAATAAAGAATTTATAATAAAAAAAAAATTATACTAAAAAAATAATCCCATTTCTACAAGCATGCAGTCACAGATCATAACATTTACAAATTGTGGATAAAAGCCTCAGCCTTAAGAACTGCATCATTTCTGGTTCAGGGAGCCAAGGATTGGTTACCTTACTCCCTACTCTTCTTCTTTTTACACAACAAGCATTGCAGGACACAAATTGACAACGAGGCAACAGCAAATGTGCCTGCTGTTGTTTTTGCCTACTTGGGCCATATAGCCATTGGTTGCTGTTCCCCCCAACAATCTTTTGCCTGCATTCAGGTCAGCTACACTAATTATTTTGAAGGGCTTTTGTACACTAACACAAGTCTGAGAATGAATTTAATATGATCACCAAACAATCATCAACTGTCATTAATCATTCCACTGTTCATTTACAACTGCCACTTTGAACAGGCCATTCCAGCAAGTAATGGGTTCAATTGTTGAAGTCCTATGTGAACCTGTTATATGGATAACTTGACACATTTATATATTTTTTTTACTAATGTAGCAATATTGTAAATAATCTATATACGAATGATTGGACAGGGCAACATTTCAACTTAATTTTGAGACTTGTTAAATAAATGTATACCCTATGTCAAGTTTACATGTTCAAAATGAAAAAAAAGTCTCTGCTAAATGTAATGTTGACAATAGATGGCGAGGGAGGCTTGATAGCAGACCTTTATGTAAATATGCAAAGATAACAGAAAATGCATTTTTGCAAAATGGTTCATTTCATCTACCACATGTCAAAACTTCCCTTCTAAAATTCCAGTTTATCATAATTTCTGCCCCGTTCTGCTGTTTATGGCGCCTTGAATCAAAGTAGATAAAGTTAGCCATTCTTCTTTTTCACAAATCCTAATAAACTGGCTTATGCTACATTTTCAAGTCAGCCATGTTTCTTTTTCATAGAGCTTCATATACTGGCTTCTGCTACATCTGGCTTCTACTACATGCTATCAATAGTAAGAACCACCAGAAGAGAAAACAAAAGATACTGCTTTCAGGAGAATATAATAATTACATATAAACACTGAAAATGTGTAATTAACACAGTATATATGACAAAGTTGCTCAGAAGTTGGTGGAAATTTTATTTTTGGGTTTACATCTCCTCCTAAAGAATTTTACAAGCAACTCTGCCTATGACATATATGGCATAAGTGCACTGGCTAAACCATTTTTGCGGTTAAATCATCACAAAACATACTTCTATCAGGAGTGCTTTAAATCAACTGGTTAAATAACATATCAATGACTATAGCACACTCTTAGCATAACTCAAGTTATGGATCTAGATTATGGATTCAATTACCAAGTCGCTGTGAGATGAGGACTGAAAAAAAAAGTTGCTTTGTCGAGAGAACTTTTGAGATCAATGTGATCGGTGTATCATTATAGTTTTTACATTGTAAAACAAGTTTTTAATTTAAGTATTAAACTGTAGTGTAAAATGGAATGTGTTGATATCATAATGAAACATAAGAAATGTCTCTAGATGGCGATGTTTGTAAAGATATAAAAACGTGGAAACTGTATGACACTTTAAGAGCAACGGTCCACAAGGCGATAAATCTCTTTTTCTGCGAGCGACTAGTCTCCTGTAAAAGCTTTCCCACCTGCGATAATGTGAATCACTGGTGGTAAAACCTGTGTGTCGTTTCAGTCTTCCAAAATTGCTTGAAGTTTCTTCTTCCATTGCCCTAAAGCTCCCCATAGACGCGACGATTCTTCTTGCCAAGCGACCGATTTTAGGGAAGCCAGACCAATCCTTTGAAATTATCGTGCGGTTAGTGGTATTCGAACGATCGTACATCTTACGATTTTCTGTCGGTCTGTCGGGAAATTGATCGGCCAGGTCAAAAAATCTTTGTCGGTCCCAGGGCAATCTATCTATGTTTGCAGGGCCAAGCAGGCAGCTCCCCTTTGTTTTCCTGGCAAATTGGTCTTTTTAGTTGATGGTAAATTCGTACGATCGTTCTGAGAAGATCGTGGTCTCGCGATCAGGATCTGATCTTTTAAAAATCTCAACATCTATGGCCAGCTTTAGAGTGGAGACCACTGAATACATTGCCAATTGCTGTAGCGCAAAAATTTTTTTTAAAAAAAGCAGGAGAGCCATCAGATACATATCATTAGTGATCTGAAAAAAAATTCACATTCCATGAATATTCACCCTGAAAGAAAGTCAGAAGTAAAGAAGTGTTTCAGAGTTGAGTGAGCTTTGCTTGATATTGAATTGCAATAAGAGGGAATGCATATGTTGGACTGTCTGTTATGTAAAAGATATGTACAGAGAGATGTGTCTTGTCAGTGTCTATTCTCAATCATTACAATTCCACTACCCATACATTCACTACCTACCATAAAAAGCATTTCATGCCTCTGTATGTGCTCCATTAAGTTATTCCACTGTATGAGGATTATATAGTGAATAAAGTACCCCACAGATAAGGGGTAAAACAGGTTAATCCTTCATATGTTTGAAACTATTAATTTTTAATAGGCTATTGGTTATCACACAGACTTATCAAGGACTTGCACACAGACCAATTAAGGACTAATTTCTCAAATTTGTATCTGCTAATCTAGTGAATGTCACTTTATTGTTAAATTAAAATATCTGTTAATGAGTAGAATGGTGGGGTAAAAAGTGTTATCTATGGTGTAATACTTAATAAAAGTGTTCAGAAGAGGAGCAGCTAGCTGCAAGCCATATAAAAAAAATGAAATCCTGTTTAATGGCAAAATTCTACACAAAGTTTACATGATTCTCCAATCTAGCAATTCAGCCAACGAGACTGAACAGTCACTAAACTAGTTCTGACTGTCTAAAAACAAAAAAAAAGACTGTATAGTCTTAATCTTAAAACTATTAGTCTTAAAACTGTATAGGATAATCTGAAAACTCATGACTGCACACAGATTGGAAATCGTGCAATTTCAAATTATTGTACAGTTTTAGCAAATTTATTTGCAAAATAAACATGCAGAATCCCCTATTCCATCCACTAAATAATCATAGCAGGATTTGTTTGTCATAAAACATAACTGTGATCTTGCTGGCTTTCTGGTACAAGATCATCAGTTGGGCCAATAAGGTGGGTATTTTTAATTTACAGACTTGTTTTCCCTTATTTGTTGTGTTACTGCATTGTAAAAATGTGCTGGGTATGCAGGAGCACTACATAATTAAATGTAATAGGTATTCAGGAATGCAGGGGTGTGTCTGGCTAGTCATACTCCATTGGAAAGTCAGCAGATGACCTCTGCCAGCAAAGCTCAAGGTTACTTTTCACAGGTCTGAATCTCACATTCTGAAGGAGAAGACTGTGGAGCCGAACAAACAAAGGCAGAGATAAGTACTTCTATTCTAACCCACACAGTCAATGGATTGTTTTAAAACAGGTTTTTCAATACTAATTAATGCAGAAATGTAAGAGAATGTAAGAGTATCTAGGATAGATACCAATAAGTACCATTGCACACTATGAGGTAAAACAGCTTGTGGAGAAAAAGGCTGAAACCACCATATCACTGAGCACAGGGGGTACAATTTGGCCTCAAAACATTACCGCTTGCATTTTCTATCTGAAATGTACCCCATGTGTGTTGAGACAGGTGGATTCTTTCTGTAAATGGGCACACACAGGCAATTTCAGCGATTACTTGACTTTTGTCCACCGATGGAGAAAACACATTTTGTACAACAGTCCTAAGGGCCTGTATAACAAATAAGTACTTTACAGTTATATATAATTGCAGATAATAGAGCTTTCAGTGAAATGTGTTTTCCTAGGTCAATACAACATGCAAGAATGTACAGTATTTTACTGCAGAATAATGGAGCATTGGGGAATACAAAGTCTTCCTATTTTAATGTGTGTGTGAGGTTATGAAAATTAAGAAGATAGTGGGCACATTCAATTCATTTGAAAATAAATGTAAATTTGTATATAAAACCTACTGAACAAATTAAACATTCAGTATTAAATGTAATCCATCCATATCAGTTCCAGGCAATCATGACCTGGTTTGTTTTCACATCTTCATATGGAATTTGTTTACTTGCAAATACATATTTTAATCAATAAAACCAATGCCAGTTGCATCAAAAACCAAAAGTATTTTTCTCTACCAAGATCTTTGTTTTAGTGTGAAACAGTAACTGCCGTTATGGGATAAGATGCAAGACCAGTGAAAATCTTTTATAAATATTGAGATTTTCTTTTGTATAGCTGACCAACGTCTGCAAATATATACGAGTGCTCTCTTTAGTTGAAACAAATGTGTATTATATGCTATGCAAAGATTGTCGTATGGGTAGTGGGATGTTAGAGGCAGAAGACCATCCAAATAATATAACAGCCAGCTGCATCCAACCTCTGGTACTACTTTTCTGTCCTACAGCTCCTTTCAAACATTTACTGGTATCACATATAAGGGAGCTGCACTGGGGACTAATTAGCTATCAGATTTTTGGCCAATCCAGCTCCCTTGTTTTCAATACCAGAGCATGAAAGGTGTGGGGGGAGCACTTTAAGGAAATAGCATCACAAACAAATGTAAATGTGGGCATTTCTGACCCTGGCCCACAATAATTACTACTTAGATGCTGTAAAGGACAAAGAGTTCTAACCAGGGCCGCCATCGGGGGGGACAGGGGTGGGGGATAAGCGTACCGGGTCCGGGCATGAAGGGGCAGCGCTGCATTTTTTGAAGATCTGGGCCCCCCTTACGAGCGCCCGAGCCGTACGTCTTGCCTCTGCGTTGCCGAATGCGGAAGTGCAGAAAGCCGAAGTCCCGAAGCGACGAAAAGACCCGAATTCACAAAAACAGTCAAAGTCCCTAAAGCGCCAAAAAGACCCAAAGCCGAAGTCCTGAAGTGGCGCAAAGACCCAAAGTCACGAAAACAGCCGAAATTGAAGTCCTGAAGCGGTGAAAAGACCCGAAGTCACGAAAGGAGGCTGTACTGCCGAAATTGAAGTACTGAAGCCATGAGTTCAATTCTACTGAACACCAGTTTGTGTGGTTGTTTTTTTTTAATCCCCTGGCCACCAATGTATTATTTTAATATTCTATAGGCCCCTGACACCAATCTTTTTTTAAAACATTTTTTTTTGGGGCCCCAATTTTTTTTTTAACTTGTAAGGGGCCCCTTGCCACCAATTATTTATTTATTTTTTTTTAAAATTACATTTTTTTTAATTTTTTTTGTGGCCCAATTTGTTTTTAACTTATAAGGGGGCCCCCTGCCACCAACATTTTTTTTTTTAGCGCCCCAAATTTTTATAAGGGGGCCCTGACCATCAATAGCTTTTTATGACTTGTGTGGGGGGGGTTACTTTTTTAGCGCTGATGTCTGTGTGGTCTTTTAACTGCGATGTGGAGTGGGCGGGATATGGGGTGGAGCTTGGGCTTCAGTGTGGGCGGGGCCCGGGGGCCCCAAAAATTTTCTAATTTCTAATGGCGGCCCTGGTTCTAACATTTGAGCCTTTTTACATGCATTCCATGTGTTGACTTCCATCACGAGATAACAGACCACATTATAGCCTACATAGCTCGCAACCGTCCCGTTTTCTGCGGGACAGTCTAGATTTTAACAGCCCAGCCCACAGTCTGGGGTTTCTTACTGAAATATTACATTGAATGTCAATAGAACAGGAAGATGGCATCCAATCACAACATAAACATTGCTCAATGCCAAAGCTACAATGACGCCACAGATGTCAAGCGCATACCATTTCTGTTGCAGAAGACAGGATGGGTAGCTTCTAGTTACAGTATGATCACATTGACGATTTAAAAAGTTTGCAGGACCACAATAGCAACTGCAGAAGCATAACACAACTAGTGATGGGCGAATCTGTGGCATTTTGACGCAAGCTAAAAAATTGACGCGTGCAACAATTTTTATATGCGCGACTATTTTGTCCAAATGCATTAAAGTCAATAGTTGTCGCACAAAAATTTGTATGCCCGAGACTATTCTTATGTGTGTCCATTTTTTTTGCTGCAGTGGATTTTTCACTGCACTGTTGTGAATTTCTTTGCAGCGAAAAGAGGAAATTCACTGCAAATCCATGCTTGCCGAATTTATTTGCCCATCACTAAACACAACACTAAAGATACTTGTGCCCATACAAGCTCCTGGCAATATGTCTATTAAGTAATAAGAACTGGATGCCATATCACTATTATTGCTTGTAGAGGCTGTTTCACCTTTGAGTTAACTTTTAGTATGATGGATTTTAACCCTTTAACCGCCAAGCACGTACGGCGTACGTGCTGGCGGTTCAGGGCTCAGGCCGCCAAAGCAGAGAGAAGGGCTCAGCTGCAGGAGAATGTACAGTGTACGTACACTGTACATTCTCCTGCAGCTGAGCCCTTCTCTCTGCTTTGGCGGCTTTTGCCGCCTCTGCAGAGAGTCAGGAGGGTAGACAGCCCCCTGGGCAACATGGCTGGGGGGCTGTCAAGTCGGATCTGCGACACGATTGTCGCAGATCCGACTTCAAAGTAGCAGAAGCGCAATGGAAGTGCTGCTGCTACTTCCTTACCTTCTCCACGTCGCACAACCCGCCCACTCACTTCCTGCTGCGCAGTAACTCTGCTGACACGCTGCCTTGGAGTCCTCCTTCGGGTTCCAGCGATCCTCCTGCTACAAAAATGGTAAGTGTACGTTTTTTTTTTTACACACTTACCTGCACTTACACATACTTACAGTCCATTTATACACTTACACAAACATTTTAGTAAAGATTGGATTTTTTTATTTTAGCACACTTGGTCCCTTTTGTGCACTTATTTACACTTATTTATATGTATTTGCACACTCAGACAACTTTTATTAGTGCACAAATATGTATACACAAAAACTCACAAACTGGTGTTTTGGGTTTTTTTTACTTAAAAACATGTTATTTTGACAGCGTGACTATTGGATAATCGATTTCGGCCACTAATTACGCTGTCGGATCAATTATTTTGTTATTTTATGGATTTACGCTATTTCTGTGGTTTTATTGCAATTTTATCCATGCATTATTGTTCCTTATGTATCTTTAGTATAGTTTTGCTGTTTGGTGCTTTGGTATAGACAGATTTATTTTACTTAGTTTGATTCGCCAGAATATATGCTTTCCAAAAATATATCGTTTTCTGGGGGTCTTTTTACAGTTTTGGGGTCTTACGGCACATAACGCACAGTTGGGGCTCTCTTTTCTGCAGCTTAGTTGGCTAGCGTGAAAATTCATATGCATGTTTTTCATTTGGGGTCCGTACATGCCACATACTTTGGTAAATCTATGCATATTGGGCATCAAACTATTCAGTAGACCTCTGACGTCCATATTTAGGGTGAGTTTTCTTTATACGTAAAACATTGTGTGCGATAAATGCGGCAAACTGCAACAATTTTTCATTTTTTTCAGAAATGTTGTAAAAACCTCTACGTTTAGAAAAGCTTTGCAGTTTGGTAGTTTGGTGTAGAAAGACGTCTTTATCTTTGTTGGATTCTTCAGAATGTGTACTTTCCAAAAATATATGGATTTGGGGGGAGTCTTTGCTGTTAGCAGGGTCTTGAGGCACATAATATGAAGTCAAGGGTCTATGTTCACAGAAGGCAAATCGGCAGCGGAGAAAAATCATATGCACTATTTTCATTTGGGGTCTGCACATGCCAGCTGCCTTGGTATATCAATGCATATTGGCATCAAACGGTTCAGTAGACCCTTGGCATCAGTATTTATGGTGTTTTACAATTGTATGTAAGAAATTGGGTGAGATAAATGCGGCCAATTGCAATATTTTTAGGCAATTTTCAAAAATGTAAAAACTGTTGCTTTTATCGCCAAATTTAGGAAAGGCTTGCGACTTGGTACTTTGGAGTACAAAGACATGCATACCCAATTTGGATTCGCAGGAATGTGTACTTTCTGAAAATATATGGTTTTCTTGGGTGAACTTACTTTTTTCTACATTTGCCCCCCTCAAAACAATGTAAATGTGTTGATTTTGCAGTATCTGAAATGACAGGCCATATGGGGGTCTTCGTTTTGGGGCCCCTATATGCCACGTGCTTGGGTACACCTATACATATTGGGCATCAAACAGTTCAGAGGACCCTAGGCTTTCATATTTGGGGTGATTTCTCTTGATACCTTAAAGTATGTGGGTAATACGATGCTGCAGGTTAGAAATTTTGAAGTCATTTTTGGAAATGTCACCAAAATCACCAAATTTAGGAATGGTTTGCGGCTTGGTACTTTGTAGTACAAAGACATGCATACCCAATTTAGATTCGTGGGAATGTGTACTTTCCGAAAATATATGGTTTTCTGGGGTGAACGTACTTTTTTCTACTTTTGCCGCCCCCCAAAACTATGTAAATGTGTTGATTTTGCAGTCATCTGAAATGACAGAACAAACGGGGGTCTTCCTTTTGGGGCCCCCTATGCCACGTGCTTGGGTACACCTATACATATTGGGCATCAAACTGTTCAGTGGACCCCAGGCTTTCATATTTGGGGTGTTTTACGTGGATACCTAATGATGTGTGGGAGATATGTTGCTGTAGAGTGGAAGCTTTGAGGTCATTTTTCAAAAAATTCACCAATTTCTATAAAACATTATAACTTTAGGAAACAATTGTAACTTGGTAGTTTGGAGTACAAAGATATTTTTACCCTTTTTTGATTCACCAGAATCTGTTCTTTCTAGTAATGGGTAGTTTTCTAGGGTAAACCTATGGCCTTGAAATCAAAAGTATGCCGTTTGGGGAGCGGTGCTTTGGAAATTTGGTTGTGTACTGCTTGTAGATTTTGAGCTATTCAAGTGAGAAATCTCCATAAAACTATATATATTTGGTATTGCCGCGTTCAGGAGACATAGACCTTTCTAAATCGGCTCTGTTCTCGTACATAAAATAAATGATGTTTCTGATATATGTGATTGTTCTTCGTGAAACATGATTTTTTTTATTTTATTAGACACTTAGAAGCCTATATTTTTTTACAGAAGTAGAATTACACCAAAATTCTTGCATATTGTGAAAGTTGAGGTTGTCCTGAAAAAAAACCAATATATTGTTTTCCTGGGTAAACTAAAAGACCACCCCAGGAAAGGCCCTTAAAGTGAAAGAGTGCAAAATATCTATCTTTTTTTAAAAGGTTTTTATTTAAGTTTTTAAGGGAGGGGGACAAAAGAAAAAAAGGGAGAAAAAACAAGTAATAACACGTAGCACATGGTTCATATCCAAAATGCATAGTATACAGAGATTCCTCAATTGTATTTGTGAGAGTACGACAAATACAGCATTGTTCATGGCAGGTTACATCATTCACATCTCAACCAGGGTGGGGAATAGGTTACACCTAGTTAACCAATGGGATTAACTAGGCATCTCTACCAGATTAGCGTCTAGCCAGGGGTTCCATATCTTTTCAAATTTGGCTGGACAGCCCTGGGCAATGTAAGTGAGTTTAAGGGATGGTAAGGTTTTGTTAATTAAATGAATCCAAGTGGCAACTGTTGGGGTGCTGTTTCCCATCCAACCCATCACAACCATAATCTAAAGATGGCCATATATGTTGAGATTTTTAAAAGATCCGATCGTCATTGTGAGACCACGATTATCTCGGAATTGTCCATCAACTATAAAGAACAATTTGCCAGGAAAACAAAGGGTAGCTGCCTCCTTGGCTCTGCAAACATAAAAAAGATTGCACTGGGGCCGATAAAGATTTTTTTAACCTGGCCGATCAATTTCCTGACAGATGTCGGCCAAAAAATCATAAGATGTTCGATCGTATTAATCCCACGATAATTTCGAAGGATTGGTCGGACTTCACTAAAATCGGTCATTTGGCAAGAGAAATCTTTGCATCTATGGGGACCTTTAGCCTACTAACTAGCTACTACTACTAGCCTACTAACCCCAGCAGACCTCTGGGGAGTAAATACATGGTAAGTCAAGATTTTCTGCTAAGTACCGTGAAACCCGTTTCCAAAATTTCTGTATTGGAGGGCACTGCCATGCTAACTGGCAAAGGTTGCCACCCTGTCTACTCATCCTTCCCAATCTTGTCGGTATAATGTATAGCTGATGAGTGAATTTGTATTGTACTAGTCTGTCTCCGAGTGAGATTAAGCCATCATATAGGGAGCCAATAGCTTCGTCCCATTGCTCCTCACTAAGGGTTGGAATAGATTGTTGCCAGCGTCTTTTAGCTCTAACGAAGGGGAGGGTATCTTATCCACCAGAGCCTGATATAGTCTATTAAGTCTATTAATTTCTTACGCTCTGAAGGGTTGTGCAGAATTACCCGTGGTGTAGGATTAGCATAGGATATGGGCAGATCTGTCAATTGTGCCCTAAAGGCATGTCGGAGCTGGAGGCAGGGCAGCCATCAGGGGGGGACAGAGGGGAGAGTTGTAGGGTGCCTGAGGGTAAGAGGGGCCCGGCCACGCCGCAATTACTTAGCCAGGTCCCCCCTGCTTTCTGAGAGCTGCCGACTTCGGGAATGCAGGGCAGGAGCACAGTTGGAGGTATATTCTGTCCATTACTTTTTTATTATTGGTCACAGAGTTTAAGTCCCGGTTGAGCTGCTCAGGGATTGGATAGCTGAGGTTTGTTTTCCCCTCCAGCTCATCCAATCACCATGCAGCTTTACCGGGACTTGAAATTCTGTGGGAAGAAAATGCTGTCACTGGAAGAAGATGCAGCCCTCCTCCCTTCTGTAGTTGGCAGCTCACTTACAGCAGGTGGCCACGCTAATGAAGTAAGTACAACATGACAAGGCCCCCCTAAAGGTAACCCTTTGTGGTCCCTGTTGTGTGGTGGGGCCCTGGGCACCAACTTCTGGGGGGGGCAAGTTTTTTTGAAATTGATGTTTTAGGGGGGCCCTGGCTACCAATGATCTTATAACGTGGGCGGTCATAGCAACCAATATTTTTTAATGGGGGGCCCAGACCACAAATGTTTTTTATGGGGGGCCCAGACCACAAATGTTTTTTTATGAGGAGCCCTGACCACCAATATTTTTTTTTATTTCTTATTAATATGTGGGCACCCTAACCACCAATGTTTTTTGTTTTTTTTTTACTGTGTGGTGGGGGGTGGACCGGGCAGACTTGTATGTAGGGCTTGTGGCGGGCGTAGCCCAGGGTGCCCAGGAAATTTTGTCGTATGGGGCCCTGCGATTTCTGATGGCGGCCCTGGCTGGAGGTACCTATATAATTGAAGGTGCAGAGCCTCCAACTTCAATTTGAGTTATTGAAAGGTGGGGAATGTTGGATCTATTAAGACATCTTTTAAGAGAACTTTTAGACCTAGTAGTGGCCAATAGTGAAAGTCCGGTAGATTTTGTAGGTGAGGCAGGTTGGAATTAAGCCAGAGAGGCAGGTATGGAGATATTAGTGGTAGTTATCTAGCTTTTTATTTACATAGTTACATAGTCAAATCAGGTTGAAAAAAGACAAAGTCCATCAAGTCCAACCTCTCCAAATGAAAACCCAGCATCCATACACACACCCCTCCCTACTTTCACATAAATTATATATACTAGCAGCTCTCCAGTTTGCAATTGCAGCAATCTAGCTGCTAGAGTCCAAATGACCTTAGTAACCATGCATTGAATTGAATGAGACCGGAATATGAATAGCCTGAATATAAAGAGGAGTAATAAAAAGTAGAAATAACAAAACATTTGTAGTCTTACAGAGCATTTGGTTTTTAGATGGGGTCAGTGACTCCCATTTGAAAACTGGAAAGAATGCAAATAATTTTAAAACTATTAAAATAAACAATGAAGGCCAATTGAAAGGTAGCTTAGAATTAGCCATTCTAGAACATAATAAAAATTAACTTGGGTGAACCACCCCTTTAAATAGCTTTGAACATTCAGTCCAGCAAGCTGTCATCAGTATTTCTGCAAACCGTTCATGCAGTGACTTTTGGTTCCCATTGTTGTGATTACCAATATATTCTGACTATGCTTGTTTGCTCTTTCTGGTGCAGTTGGTTATACGGTCAGCCATAAGTCATGGAAAAAAGTACTGTTTTAGTGGCCTCAAATGTGCATTTTGATTTTACTTTATCTACTTTACCATATGATTTTTATTTATATGGCACTGACCATAAAATACCTATTCTATGCATTTGTTCCCTTTTATTCACTTTTTGGGGTATCATTTATAGCTATTCAAGGTTTATTCTAGTAAAGAATGTGTGCATTATTATTTGCATATGGATTTGTGATGTGGCATCATAATAAGGTCATATTGCTATTTTTTTTTTATTTGCATATAGGTTTCGTTATACCTATTAAAAGCTCAATGCATATAATAATCTTTCTTAAACCTACTTATAACTAAAGTAAATGTTTGGTAACCTGAATAAACAAGTTGACATTACAGTTTCAGTGTTTAGTTCTCCACAATGTGTGAAATGCATTCCCATCCACTCTTACTTACAAGCGCACAAAACTATGTGTGTCTCTGTGCTAATAAAAAGGAACAGATGGGAGTGCATAGGTTTTTGCACACAACGGAAAAGCACACAGCATTTTACATGCCAATGGAGAAAAGCTAATGGCAGACCTGTGTGCCCCTAGCCTAAGGGCCCTGACACACATTGTTTAAATTTGCTTGAATCCTGGGTTATCATTAGCCTCCTTATGCATTTTAGGGTAATTACCCAGGATCACTGCGTGTATGAATGTGAACGGGCAGAGATTTCCCACCAGGTTCCCCGTGTGTCTAGGCCATAAGGCTACAGGCAGGCAGAAGGCTCTGCTGCTCTCAGTCTGTATATTTTTGCAGGCTGAGAGAAGAGAATCGGCTCCGTGACCCATCTTCGTGGATTTCAATTGCTTCCGCTTGTATGCGCTCACACGCAGCAGAGGTTGGCCCAAATATGTGAAGGCAGACATGTTCAGGCAGACGTCCGCTCTACTCCACTGTGTGTGAACAGGGTGAACAGCCCTGTGTAAAAAAACCAATGCACTGGCATCCACTCTTTCATGCACACACATGCTTTCACTTTTTTGTGCCAATATCCTATCCACGTGTGCCTCACAGGAGATATACAGTCATATGAAAAAGTTTGGGAACCCCTCTCAGCCTGCATAATAATTTACTCCACTTTCAACAAAAAAGATAATAGTGGTATGTCTTTCATTTCCCAGTACCGGGGTGTTTTCAGTATTTTTAGTAAAGCAGTATTCAATTGTATGAAATTAAATCAAATGTGAAAAACTGTCTGTGCAAAAATTTGAATGCATGTAACTGTTCAATACCAATTACTGGCAGCACCAAATTGGTTGGATTAGCTCGTTAAGCCTTGAACTTCATAGGCAGGTGATTCCAATCATGAGAAAATGTATTTAAGGTGGCTAATTGCAAGTTGTGCTTCTGTTTGACTCTCCTCTGAAGACTTACAGCATGGGATCCTCAAAGCAACTCTCAAAAGATCTGAAAACAAAGATTGTTCAATATCATGGTTTAGGGGACGGCTACAAAAAAAAAACCTATTTCAGAGTTTTAAACTGTCAGTTTCAACTGTAAGGAATTTAATCAGGAAATGGAAAACCACAGGCACAGTTGCTGTAAAACCAAGGTCTGGCAGGCCAAGAAAAATACAGGAGCGGCATATGCAGAGGATTGTGAGAATGGTTACAGCCAACCCAAAGATCACCTCCAAAGACATGCAAGAACATCTTGCTGCAGATGGTGTATCTGTACATAGTCCTACAATTCAGCGCAATTTGCACAATGAACATCTGTATGGCAGGGTGATGAGAAAGAAGCCCTTTCTGCACTCACGCAAACACAAAGAGTCACTTGTTGTATGCAAAAGCTCATTTAGACAAGCTTTGGAACAAAGTGCTTTGGACTGATGAGAAAAAATGTTATTTGGTTTGCAAAAGGAGGCTCAACTAAGTATTGATGTAATATCTCGGTTGGGCTGCCCAAATGTATGCACCTGTCTAATTGTGTTATGATGCATATTGCATATTTTCGGTTAATCCAATAAACTTTATTTTACTAATGAAATACTACTGTTTCCATAAGGCATGTTATATATTAAAAGGAAGTTGCTAATTAGAAAGCTCAGCCAATTATAAACAAAACTCCAAAGGGGTTCCCAAACTTTTTCATTTGGTTGTATGGTGCACACCATAAACTGTTCCTTTACCTGATGTCCAAGACAAGAAAAAACAAACAATGCAGAAATACAGCATTCATGAAAGTATTATGCATTTTGTATATAAGTGTGTGTGTGCACATGTTACATTTATAGCATAACCGGTACATTAAAAAAAAAAAAAATTCCTATAAAAATGCACACACAAACAAAAAAAATTAGGTTAATGAAGGGAGAGCTTTTTCTCCTCCACTCCCCAAAGAGGATTCTAGTGCAAGTTTGATACTGCAGATGCAGCAGCCAAGCCAAACTATATGTGCCTCTGTGCTACATATGGGGGCCCAAATGATTAGAAACCTACAAAACCATAACCGAGAACATGGAGGTTTAACTAACTAGCAAATATCAAACATAGCTGAAAATAAAACCTATGCAATAACGTTAAATTATAGGTAAACAATGATGGCGAAAAATGCATATTTAAACATTGTTGCAAATAGGATTTAGAATACAACTTGCCCAATTAAGTGCTTACCTTAATATTGTGTTGCCCAACGATTTCAGTATTTCCACCTAAAACAAAAAATAAATATATTTCATATAAATAAAATACGTATATATTCCTACCCACTGCATGAAGCTTATGAACTCCAGCAAGAACTGTTAATATTCACTCTATGTAGCTTGGTTATGTGTGAGCTGAACCAAAACTATCAAGATTATAATAAAAGAAAAACATTGAAAAAAAAAAACAAAGAATATTAAAGCTGCATTCCAATACAGAGGGATGCACTCTGTTTCACTGCTAAGAGAGTAGAGCTCTGCTGTTCTGAAGTGCAAAAACATTACAACCTTATTTTATGGGAATGTCTCCATGCCTTTAGTAGGGAAAATTAGACTAAGTTCAATTTCAGCAAGAACCAAAATGTATGATCAACCCATATCTGTAGAGATCAAGTGGTGGTGTAAACAGTATATAAAGGATAAGACAGCAGAGTCATCAACTCTTCTATTAAAATACAAAAATTCATGTTACACCTGACTTAAAGAAAAAGCGCAGGAAGTATTACGTCATGTTATAAAGCACACTCTAGGAAACACTTTAACAACTTAAGCAATTCAAAGTTCAGTTGTAAGATGCAGTGGCCAGAAATATTTCAGTCAAGTTATCTTGAGTACTATGGGGTGCCGTTTGTCCCAAATACATTCTGTATACAAAACTATCCCTAATACACAGAATGAATGTCTCTCATGTTATATAAGTATTTGTGACCATACACAGAGAAAAAAAAATATACAAAATACTTATTTCTATTAAAGAATGAAAACAAAATCTGGTTAGTGCACAAAAGCATGTCATTATATCACAAACTCCATTCTGTACAGTTTAACAAGCAATCTGTCGCACAAATGTATAACCTCCATGTAACGGACACACTTATGTGCAAAGTTACTTACAGAATGAATTATGTAAAAACAAAGTTGGACATAATATATAATAGTGTAACTAACTAGTGCTTGTCAAGCTAGATTTGACTGACAAAATAGATATCTGTGACAGAAAGCAAGATTTTATAGTACAGGATTCATTCTTTCCACAAAATGACAGTTTTGTTTCACAAAACAGATAAAATAACCATTCTGTGAAGCAACACTGTCAGTCACATTCCTGAACCAATAATAACAAAGCTTATTGCCATATACAAACAAGATGAGAAGTTGCCAGCTCTGCTCCACATGGCTAAGGCAAAGTATCTGACCTGCTATAGAGGGCGCCCTCTAATGTCCCCTCTGCTGCATAGTAATAAACATGAACAAACCTTCCCTAAAAGAGCTGCTGTTAAACACTACAGGTTCATAAATGGAAGTTTTTACAAATGGCTGAGAAATATAATGCTGCACTTATAATGATTGTAGAGAAAGAAAAGTATGCAAAACTTATATAAATATGATCATTTTAGTTGATATGGCTATTCTTATTGTTGTAACCTGCTTGTGTGGCCATTTTGGTTAAGGGCATTCCTGCTGTTTTGCCATTATTTTATGACTAACTCCTGTTCCTCATTCTGTCTAAGCTGAGAGTAATAATGGGACAGGCCACACCCACCTGCAATGTTGTATTAAATGTACCAGAAGTTACTGTGCTTGTCTGGCTGCTTTGCCTGACTCTCAGAGTCAGTTATAAGTTTTGTATATGATAGTTAGACTCCAATGTCTCCTCCTAGCTGTAATCTTGCACCAATTAGCTTGTAGTAGTCTCTTAATAATGTGCTTACCTATAGTTCAACTACTACATAATAGCTTTAGCCAGAGACTTGGGACTGATCATGTGCACACATACCTCCCAACTGTCCCTTTTTCAGAGGGACAGTCCCTCTTTTGACAGCTCAACCTGAGGTCCCTCATTTGTACTGGAAAGTCCCTCTTTTCTCTGCACTGAACAGCCAGAAAAATAAACAGAATTTCTGACTTAATTGGCTTTCGGCAGAGAGGCCAGTACAGCTAACAGGTGCAAATAAGATACTTTGTAACAATTTTGAGATAAGAAAATAAGTAATTTTAACAGTTTAGACAAGGAGAAATATTTTCAAACTTTTATAACCTGCCAAACTTTGTAAAATGAACATGGTTATTACGGGGTGTGGCCACAAAAATGGGTGTGGTCAAAAAAATTGGCTGCGCTACATGACAAAAATTTTTTTGTCCCTTTTTACTTCCAAAATGTTGGCAGGTATGACCACGCATTCTGTATAGTATGATGTGAAGGTTATATGAGCAGCCACTCCTGAGTACTGTGTGTAAACAAAAGGGGGTCATTTAGGCAGGGGCAATTTTAGGGGATCATAATCTATTTACATAGAAGCAACAAGCTGCACAATGCTTTATATTTATTTATAACAAAAGACTCTAATGATGCCGTCCCTTACCTGCCCAGTGCTTAACCCTTTCACATCAGAGTGGGCTGAGGGGGGCACAACACTAGAGCAGAGAGCACAACTGTGCCCATGTCACATGCATGTCCAGGGCCAGCAGGGGGGACAAGTGTTCCCGGGCCAGAAGTGCTGCATTTTTCAAAGAGCGGGGTCCCCTTTACGAGCGCCCAAGCCATGGGGCCATTTCGCATATTACAGATTGCGGAAGTGCCGAAAAGACGAAGCTGAAGTCCTGAAGCGGCGAAAAGACCCAAATTCACGAAAGGAGGTGAAGTTGAAGTCCTGAAGCCTTTTGTTTACACACAGTACTCAGGAGTGGCTGCTCATATAACCAACACATCATACTAAACACACTTTGGGGGTCATTTATCAACACTGGGCACATTTGCCCATGGCCAGTAACCCATGGCAACCAATCAGATTGCTGCATTCATTGTTCTACTTGCAGATGGCTTTTAAAAGCTAATCGCTGATTGGTTGCTATAGGTAACTGCCCATGGGCAAATTTGCCCAGTGTTGATAAATGAGCCCCAATGTGTGTGCACATGATCAGTCCCAAGTCTATGGCTAAAGCTATTATGAAGTAGTTGAACTATAGCTAAGCACATTATTAAGAGACTACTACAAGCTAATTGGTGCAAGGTTACAGCTAGGAGGAGACATTGGAGTCTAACTATCATATACAAAACTTATAACTGACTCTGAGAGTCAGGCAAAGCAGCCAGACAAGCACAGTAACTTCTGGTACATTTAATACATCACAGGTGGGTGTGGCCTGTCCCATAATTACTCTCAGTTTAGACAGGAAGAGGAACAGGAGTGAGTCATAAAATAATGGCAAAACAGCAGGAATGCCCTTAACCAAAATGGCCACACAAGCAGGTTACTACAATAAGAATAGCCATATCACCTAAAATGATCATATTTATATAAGTTTTGCATTATATATTATATATTACAGCATTATATTTCTCAGCCATTTGAAAAAACTTCCATTTATGAACCTGTAGTGTTTAACAGCAGCCCTTTTAGGAAAGGTTTGTTCATGTTTCTTACTATGCAGCACAGGGGACATTAGAGGACGCCCTCTATAGCAGGCCAGATACTTTGCCTTAGCCATGTGGAGCAGAGCTGGCCACTTCTCATCTTGTTTGTATATGGCAATAAGCTTTGTTCTTATTGGTTCAGGAATGTGACTGACAGTGTTGCTTCACAGAATGGTTATTTTATCTGTTTTGTGAAACAAAACTGTCATTTTGTGGAAAGAATGAATCCTGTACTATAAAATCTTGCTTTCTGTCACAGATATCTATTTTGTCAGTCAAATCTAGCTTGACAAGCACTAGTTAGTTACACTATTATATATTATGTCCATGTTTTTTTTACATAATTCATTCTGTAAGTAACTTTGCACGTAAGTGTGTCCGTTACATGGAGGTTATACATTTGTGCGACAGATTGCTTGTTAAATGTACAGAATGGAGTTTGTGATATAATGACATCCTTTTGTGCACTAACCAGGTTTTGTTTTCATTCTTTAATATAAATAAGTCTTTTGTATATTTTTTTTCTCTATGTATGGTCACAAATACTTATATAACATGAGAGACATTCATTCTGTGTATTAGGGATAGTTTTGTATACAGAATGTATTTGGGACAAACGGCACCCCATAGAGTACAATATTATGGATATTCGTTTCTTCAGTTTTATTCAAAGTTCAGTGTAAATATGATTATTTCCCAGACTGGATAATATTTGTAGAATACATTTTGCAAAACGTTTTTTTTTTTTTTCGGATCATTGTGTCAGTGGGTATGATTGAAGATCAGATTGTTAAATCCAGCACCCTGCAAGTCAGCTACAAAAGTAAGGAAGTTAAAGGAACAATTCAGTGTGAAAATAAAAACTGGGTAAATAGATAGGCTGTGCTAAATAAAAAATGTTTCTAACATAGTTAGTTTAAAATGTAATATATAAAGGCTGGAGTGAACAGATGTCTAATAAAACAGCCAGAATCCAACTTCCTGCTTTTCAGCTCTATAACTCTGAGCTAGTCAGTGACTTGAAGGGGGGCCACATGGTACATTTCTGTTCAGTGAGTTTGCAATTGATCCTCAGCATTCAGCTCAGATTCAAAAGCAACAGATATGACCCCTGTGCCCCCCCTCAAGTCTCTGATTGGTTACTGTCTGGTAACCAGAGTAACCAGTCAGTGTAAACCAAGAGAGCTGAAAAGCAGGAAGTAGTGTTCTGACTGACATATTATACATCAAATCACTCCAGCCTTTATACATTACATTTTTGGCTAACTATATTAGAAACATTTTTTATTTTGCACAGCCTATCTATTTACCCAGTTTTTAATTTTACACTGAACAATTCCTTTAATAGGAATGAAGAAGGAAAACAGACGCTGCTTTAAATAATATACCTATTAAAAGTATTGTAAGCCACTCAGGAACGCAAAATAAATCAGTAAGGCAAAGATATAAAATAAGGAACGTATTGCGCAAAGACAAAATCTAACTGAGAAAAATTAATAGCAAAATATGCTGGTTGAGATTGTGAGTTATTGTGCTTAAAGAGATACTGACACCAGAAATTATACTTTTTTTTACATCTATCATAATATTGCCTTTGAAAGCAACTTATAAAACTTTGCACAATGCTTTTACATTACCTGTCGGATGCCCCATGTTCCTTTATGAGGGGGCTGCCATTTTTGTCCGTTAGCATCAGAAACTTTAACAGCTGAGATGGGACAGTCAGGTTTAGAAACAATTGCTTACAAAAACAAAATAAACCTCTCAGCAAAAAATGATCAACATGACCTATAGGTAACTTTTAGTGTATATTCATATTTTAAAAAGTAGTTTTTAGTGTCAATATCACTTTAAGTGGTTATTTTCTGCTAATGTATACAATACAGAAATAAGAGATCCATTTGAGAGTGGCTAACGCAAGTAAATGTTTACTCAAAATTAATGTGAACAAGGCACCTGGGCCTGATGGAATACACCTTGGATACTAAAATAGCTCAAGGGTAGGACTACACGGACGTTTTCGGCACGATCCGACGCGCTGCGACAAATCGCATGCGACAGAAATAAGGTAAGTGAATGCATTGTTGGATGGTGTTGCATCGTTGATCCGGCGTGACGCGACTGTCGGATGCAGACGCAGCGTGCAGTCGTGTCGGATTAACGCTGCAACTTCATCCGACAATACATTCACTTACCTTATTTCCGTCGCATGCGATTTGTCGACAAAAGAAAATGTTTACGCAAAATTAATGTGAACAAGGCACCTGGGCCTGATGGAATACACCTTGGATAGTAAAATAGCTTAAGGGTAGCACTACACAGACGTTTTCGGTGCGTTTAGACTCGCTACGACCAAACGCATGCGACGGAAATAAGGTAAGTGAATGCATTGTCGGATAAAGTCACATTGTTGATCCGACACGACTGTCACCTGGAATTGTACCTATGGATTGGAGGAACCCTGATGTAATTCCAATTATTTACAGATTGATTAATTCTCTACATGGTGTAAAGTTCTTAGTGGCGTTCCACAACCATCTGCAATTTGAACATCTATACACTATGGGTTCACAGCACTTAAGGAGACTGGCTCTTTCTATCTAGAGTCAAGCAAACAAATTAAAAAGGGCATCCTGTGCACAGAGGCCCTACCAGCAAATGCCTAATTTAAAGGGGAAGGGGGGTGAATGTTGGGTTGGATAAACTGTAAAATCACTCAAGCTTTCTTTTTACTTTTTGTTTTTTTAAATAAAAGGGGTTTCATGTCCTTTAAAATGTAAAAATACCAGAAATAAAATATACTTTCTGGATTAGAGGTTTGGTTCTGTTTTATTTGCTGCCCTGCTTATACCTCCCAATTTACAAAACACCTTTAAAGACCATTAACTGGTTAGATGCAGTTCCCATTAATTACTGGTGAAAATCAATTGAAGACTGGGAGAGTTTAAAAATAAATGATAAAAGGCAAAAATGTTCCACATTTAACTGCAATTAAAAACATGAAATAATGAGCAAACTAACAAGCATAAAAGGTAGAAGAGCTTTGGGTCAGAATGTTAAACAGCAGTCAGATATGTAAGATATGTTCAATAGCCCAATGCAGCAGTATAAAAACAAGCCACAGAGGAAACTATATACTATAGGTGGCTGATCTACGAAGATTAGTGCCAATATGCAATTTAGCACCTATGTTTGTATATGTACACATTTTAAACAGGCTTGCCCACTCAAAAAGAGGTAGGATAGACTTCAATAAACTCTCCCAGTGAGCAAAATTATTTGAATAGGATTTTTAAAAACACATTATCTGAAAGTGTCCAATTTGTATGTTTTTTCCTCCTGGCAAATTTTCAAAGCCATTTTCAAACAAGTTGAATTCTATAACTTTGCAGTGCTTTATGCTTAGAGACATATTAGCTAAAATGTGTTATATATTTCTATATTAATTAATTCTCACTAGAACACCTTCAAAATCTTAATCGCCTCCTCAAGCAAGTATATATATTTGAGGCTGGGAAATTAGGTTTTAATGTGCATTACTTTCAAAAGTGCTATGTAATAGCTTAGCGCTAGAGCCCAAACAGAAACTAATTAATGAGTAGCAGAGCAGTTTTTTTTCCTGTGATCAGTTTAATGGAAGTTCTTGACAGTATAGGGCCACAGACTGACACCGTTAACACTTTTGTTGCCAATTGTCCAACCCACTGCAAACACAACTTAAAACTTGGGTAAATACCCTTACAAAGAAGAAAAGGTATATGTATAATACAGCTATTTGATGTTCCAAAGACATTCTATATCGTCTTAGGCCTAAATGATTATTTACAACACAAAAGTTTCTCAAACTAGTTGTCACTCTCCCCCTACTATAAATACATAATTTGAAGATATTTATGCAGCACAATATTCAGTTATCTTTATTAACTTCACACTTCAAAAGGACATGTAAGGTAGATTACATTCTTTCCTGCATAGATGGATTAGGAAAATAAGGTGCTGTAATAAGATGCCAGCAACAAATAAAGAAAATAAAGCAATAAAAGTGGCAAAAGCAACTGGTATCCCTCCAGATATTTACTGCTAAAGTGCTAAAAATTGTGTTACAAAAGGATGAAGAGTTGTGCAAGGTTGCCAACAAACAGATCTTTCCTGAACATGCCACATTGCCCTTAAAGGAACAGTAACATCAAAAAATGTACGCATTTTAAAGTAATGAATATATCATGTACTGTTGCCCGGCACTGGTAAAACTGATCTGTTTGCTTCAGAAACACTACTATAGTTCATATAAACAAGCTGCTGTTGAGCAATGGTGGAAATTGAAAAGCGGCTAAATGGCACAGGATAAGTAATGGATAACACAATTAGACAGAGCTTATTTGCTATCTGCTGTGTAACCTGAGCCTTTTCTCCTTTGAATGGCTGCCCCCATTGCAACACAGCAGCTTATTTATATAAACAATAGTAGTGTTTCTTATGCAAACACAGCAGCTTTACCAGTGCAGGGCAACATTGCATTATATTTTCATTACTTTAAAACACTTTTTTTTTGACGTTACTGTTCCTTTAAGTCAGTCAACTGGACCACAACGACAGGGATGCAGGCTGCTGCTGGAACAAGGACCACCTCAATGGTTTATGTGGTCCTCACCCTGATGGGAATTTTTAACCTACCTGATGAATATCTGCCCAATTTTTGGCCAGATTCGGTTGGCCAGGCCCATCAGCTGGCCCCATATTCGACCCATGTATGGCCACCTTAACATAGCTTTGCATACAAGACCAATAACATGAACATCATTCTGATTCATTTTCCACTTTAGATTAGTCTTATAGGGACAATTGCTACACAGTCATTTTTTACCAAGGACAGAGATAAATGGGGCAATTTGAGACACATGCTAAAGCAGAAACTAGTTAATGATAAGCTGCCAGTTTGGTGGCTTCCCTGGATGTTAAAACCTCCAGATGCCCATTCTCCAAACTTTGATGAAGATGATTACAAATACTGAAACAAAATAATAGTATCCTTTAGGGCCACAATGGGCCCATTATCTTTAGGGTCACCATCAGCAGCTGCTGGGTTTGCTTCCATTATTACTCCCCTGCACAGGAGGAATAATGATTTGGACAGAAATCATAACTATGCTTACAATTATAAACTTTCGCGCAGCATTGGATTGACAAAATAAAAGAGGCAATGAGGACGGGGAAAGGTGAAACAAAGAACAGGAAGCGGAAGGCACAGTAATAGAAGAAAAAGGGAGATGTTTGAAAAGTGTGAAGAAATAGGAAAGAAAATAGAACTGCGAAGGATGGAAAAAAAGAAGGAAATAGCACAAGGTCTTTCTCCTCTGGCAAGAATGTATCACTTGGGCAGAACTTCCTTTGTCCTTCACAAGGCCCTGGAGATCTTCTTCACACTCACTTATGCCCCTGAAGAAGCCGACGTAGTCGGCGAAACGCATTGGGCGGCATAGGTGGACGGTGGGGTGCCTAGCTCCCACCCTGTCCCCACATAGATAGGCAGGATTGACTCACGGGGGGGCACAAACGGAAGGGAGGGAGCGGGCAGTACGGAATTTCAGCACATTTAGTTTTAACCCATTGGGGGTGCTTATAATTATATACTTGGCGCCACCATTCCACCAATTGTAGTTTTTAATTTTATGTTTTTAAGGACACAGATCGTTGTAGCAGTGATTGTGTGGCTATTGAGCATTCTCTTTTAAGTGTAACTTAAAGGTTATGTTTTAACCATTACTTTGTATGTGCCACACACCGAACTGGTTTGCTTTGAAGTGCATTTTGGATACTTTTAGTTATACGTATCCATTTCGCTTCAGAGTTTTGTTATGTTGACATTCCATTGTGCCCCACACAATTACAAAAATCACCCTCAGTATGAGGAGACCCTAGCTAGGGTCTTCCAAACTGGAAAGCCGCAGAACAACTTTTCTCTATAACCACTTTGAAATCTGCAGTAGTGCTGACAGAATTACTATAGAGGTTTTCTACAAGGGTCTATTTCAAGTAGAGAAACATTTTTCAAAGTTACCAGTTTAGGGCACATTTTGTCAACGGGAATCATGACCGCATTTGCATTTCTTTCAGTATTTGACATGGGGTAGATGGATTTATCTTGGGTCTAGAAGTCTCACTTATCACAACTAAAAGATCTGTTTCCCCCATAGGCAGTTATTTATATTTAGCAGTTTTCTCACGCTTTTCCTCCTAAATAACTTCAAGCTCAGAGGTGGCGAGAACCAGAGAAACACACCACTATATTTTATTTTTTCATGGAAGAATTAGACTTACTGAACTTGAGAAGTATTGAATAAATCAAATCAATTTGATAAAAGCATCATGTGAATGTTGCATAACATGAGATCAATTATCGGGTATCTTTATGCACTAGAAAACTGGCACTAGAATATATGTTGGACCATTGCTCAGCAAAAAATGGTAATCCGGACAGGTCAAATGAATCAAGAATCTACCCTTGGGAATGAAATATAAAACAGTGAGCCTCCATCTGAAATTCTCTCCTCATTTTAACCTTCGAGTTGTGATGAATTTTTTCACACTAGTCCCAGACAAACAGAAGAAATGTTTGTAGAAAACACGTGTACATATTGCTCATGGGGCTGATGAAAGGATAGAACCCCACACATGGGCAGACAGAAGCTGCTGACAGTTTAAGTCAGCCAGTATGTGGCCGAAAGTCGGCCAAATTGTTGATCGGTCAGGTTTAAAAATCCTGTCGGATCGAGGACCACATTTGTTTGCTGATGTGGCCTTCAATTCGACTGCCTGTATTGTACCGGTTGTGATCGAATCAGCCCGATATCGCCCACTTCTAGGTGTGCATATCAGGGAAGAGATCTTTGTATGTATGGCCAGCTTTATACTTCTAAGGTTTCACCGTGTTTCTCTTCTCTTGATAAAGGACCTTCATTGTCCTCTGAGTTTGGTGTAAGACTATTGTAATTAGGATTCTTAAAAAAGATTTCAGATGGAAACCTGAAAAGATTTGTGACACAATTGGGCTTAAAGAGATACTGACAACAGAACTTAAACCTTTTTTACATCTATAATATTGCGACCTTCTTCCTGCTTTGACCGGCGCATGCGCAGTAGGAGCATTTCGCCGGTACGATCTACTGCGCATGCGCCAAAAGTACTTTGTGACTTTTGGCGCATGCGCAGTAGATCCGTACCGACAAAATGCTCCTACTGCACATGCGCCAAAACGCCGTTCAATGCAAGGAAAAAGATCGCGTGGAAGAAGATGTCGTCTGTGAAGTCCCTGGACTGGACCTGCTCAGAAGGGTAAGTAACAAGTTAGGGGCATTTGCCCAGCGGGACGGGTAGGCCAGGGGGAGGGTGGGCAACACACGGGAGGGGGGGGGGAGAGTTTTCGCGCCAACTAGGTTTCCTTCCCCTTTAACAGCATTCTCTGCAAGCAAGAGAGACAACAACCTTAGGGTTAACAGACTATACAGAAGTGCACAGACAGTCAGAGTCACTGACCGTCTGCACTTCAAAGAGCTGTTGGGCTAAAAGCCAGGGGCATATTTATTATGCGGTCTATAAAGTAGTGGGATATTACGCCACGCTGTGTAAAAGCGTGCAAAATTTTTACGTGTTTTTTCTTAAGAGTGACTTCCGCTGGAAAAAATGTAAAATAATGGCGACAAATCTGGAGTTCGCATGGGGTAAAATTACAAACGATTTCATTTTACACAGCATAATTAATATGCCCCCAACTGTCGAAACTGCCAATATATCAGAATATATGAAAGTAAATGTAAATGAAAGTTATTTGTGCTCAGGGGATCACTTTTAGTAGGTGTATATCAACGTAAAAAAATAAGATTTTGGTAATTCAAATTATGTGACACATGAATCATGTGTTGGACACCATGGGTGGATGCTAAATACTGTTACACAGGGGTAAAAAAAAAAAAATCAGTTCCTTACATTCAGATCAACAATATCAGATCAACAGCTCCAACTGTTATAAAGTATGTTTGATACCATATATGGTTCTACTTCCACATGTAATTTTGTCCACAACATTTGCTATATTACTTTTATTCTTAAGGTCACCTGAAGGGGTGATATTTTTCAAGTCAAGTTGTGAAGGGCTTGGAGCAAAAAAATGCAAAAGAAAAACACATTTTATGTAAGACAAAAGCAAACCACATTTTTGCTTTTAGTTAAAGTATATAAAAAATATATATATATATTTCCTTCTTAGCCACACAAAATTTCTTTAGAATGATCCTACTAAGTACAGACTAAGGTTTTCTAATTCTAATATTCTACTGCTGCCAACAAGCAAATTAAATGCATTTTAAATCCCAGCTACAGCTCTCTGTCTCCCCTATGTGGTCTAGCTGCTAACTACAGTTAAAAAGAGAAAATAAGCCTGTGTTAATTTCTTATTCTTAATTCATGTTCTCGTGCAAAGTTAAAATTATAAAAGGCATGGATCTGGAGAGAGTAGATCTTATGAAAAGTTAAGATAGAAAGCTGTAATAAGCACTGCCTTCTTTACCATCTGTACCAATCAGTATTTGTATGTTTGATGTATAGATTCTTCCAAGCCCAGACTGGCATTTGTAGGTTCTGCCAAATGCCCAAGGGCTACTGTACGATGCCATAGACATTCACTGTATATTCAGACTATGGGGGACTGTTTATACATGAAATGGGCCAGGGCTTACATTTTTGTATGTGGACCTACATCCTGCTATTGTACAGCTCCCTGAAATGTGTTGGCCCTACATAAAATGCATGGAATTGATAATTTAAACTTATCTTTGACACCATTTCATAGCTTTCTAAATTTTCCATCATATTAAAATAACATAACATTATTTTGAAAATGGACAAGTATAACCCCAGAAAATGTTTTGTTGGGGTCATAACTTTTTGCCCAACCAAACAATTTCATTATCTAGGTCTACTACTGCATTAAAGGCCTTAACAAACCTTCCCCTTTAGATTGACTTGCACCACCCTGGATGGAGAAGTGGGCACCCAGCTTCTGGGCCCAGCCCTGTGTGATATTAACTTTAAAAAAATTAACATTTTAAAAATTAAAATGTGATATAAAATTATTCTAATGCAAAAGTAAAATATTTTTAAATATAAATTGAAATGAAAAGTAACTATTCACTATCTCCTATTCAGTATCAGCACTGTTGCTCTATGTGTTGGAGGCAGGTTTTTTTCTTTTTTTTTTTTCTTTTTAAAGACAGCTGTAATGCATCATTTAGTCAAAGGGAGCCCAGACCAATGATTTATTAGAGTTAATTGCCCTTCAAATAAAACAAATCTGACACACAACTGCATGAAGAGGGAGAAAGAGTGGTGAGAGGGGGATAATGAAGAGAAATGTTGTCATTGTCATGTTTTCATGATTGATTCCTTTTAAAAACACATTTATCCGAAACATTGTTGACATCTAGAAAGCTCAAGGCATATTTTTCAGCCTCTCCGTCAAAGTTATGAAAGGTCAATATTTACCCATATGTATATGCCGATTTGGTAAGATTCTTGAACAGGTTACTCATTATTAAATATGTATTTGTTCTATTATACAGCACTTTATAAATATAATTATACATACATATGTTGGTTAAGTACTTGATGTATGGTTGTCAAAGGACAATTCTTCCCTTAGAACAAACTATAGGAGCTTAAAAAGCACATATAAAGATTGTTCTCCCCATCAATGGTGCAAACTATTAGAAACGAGTATTTTTTCCAAGAAAATCCCCTGCACAGACGCTCTGTCCCCTGTAAAAGGAGGGAACTCTGGGGACAAATGGCTCTATAATTGCACAAGTAGGTGCATAATTAGTGAGTGTCCAAGCCGACTCATTATGCACATGTATATAATGCAGATCAGACGTCACACACATGCATTAACGAGCAAAATTTATTTACCCCATGTAGAGTGCGGGTTCAAGCCATAGGGTAGATTACATTTATAGCAATAAATGGGAGGTGGGTTAAGGAGCCATCAAGCAACAAAAAAAAAAAAAGTAAAGAATATGTGTCAAGAAAAATGTAGGAAATGGTCAGTGCTTGAAAGCAGAGCAGAGACTTTCTGTGCTGACATCAGCAAAACACAAAGAATGCAAGGGGCCCTCTGACAAGAGAAGGCTATGGCAACGTTACAAAGTACACAAAGAACTATTCATGCAAGGCTTCAGCACGAGGTCTGTAGCTCCAGCCAGTTCTTATCAAAACAGTCTTGGGCACCAAGAAATCTACAGACTACACTTTGTGTAAAACAAGTGTACTCTGAGTAATTACACTTACATAAGGTGAACAACAGCTCAGAATACATACGGTATATGGGCTGTGAGCAGTAGATGTAGTAGTTATACTAATTTTTAAGTATGTATGCTTGGAAGGATGCAGAAGAATATTGTTTTTGATGCAGAACAACAAACTCATACTGTATAACAGTGAACATTTATAGGAAGACTGAAAGAAATAAGTACATTGTCCCTTTTAAATACAGGCTGCCAATAGATTATTTAGGGAGGATGTTGCAGATCAAGTTAAGTTGGCATCAACTGATTTTGGCATACAGTATGCCCTGAAAGAAAATACAACAAAGGCTTCAGATTTACAAAGTTGAGCAACCTGTTTATAAAGACACACCAAGAAGAATGTTCTTTAGTAACCTGCTAAATCCCTGAACCGGTTTTCAGAATCAGAGCTGTGTTATTTAGTTGGCCACTGGGCCCCTTATTATTCTGGTCAGATTTTCTGCTTCAGTACATCGCTCTCCCACAGAATGTTCAGTGTCTCCAATAGCCAGTTTTCCAGTTCTGAACACACAGCACAGTGAATAAGGGGTTTTAATGACCACATGAGTAAAAGAAAAAAGTAAAGAAAATTATTAACACAAGATATAGCAATAATAAGCTATTAATAGAGTGCTTAATAATTCCATAGTCTAATGCATTATTAGACTATGGAATGATCTATGTAAAAGAAGAGACAAAGTACTTTAAATCTGAACACATTTTTAAAAAAATGGGCAGTTGCCTCAGATAGGACAGATACAATTAAAGAAGAACTAAATCTCAATAAAGTATTATGGTAGAAATGCTTCATATGTTATGGGGTTTTGTACTGTAGCCCCAGTTGTCCTGGTTGTTGTAATATTCAAACCTGGTATTAAATCCTTTGTCTCTGTAATTATGATGATCTTTTAAAACTACGAAGTGTAGTTGATGGAATGAAGATTTAAGGGTGAGGTTGATAAAGAAATTTGTACCCAGGGAAAATTTGTTCAGAACAGAAACAGAGAGTCTAACACCTGTGCCAAACAATCACTTGAACTAGTAGACACAGATTTAGCAGGCCCCATAGAGCCAATAGCAAAAGATGGTTTTAGATATGCCATAGCTTAACTGATGATTACTCTGGTCCAGTATTTGTGTACTTTCTGAAAAAAAAGAGAGTAATACAGTATTAGCCGCAGAAAAGTTCATTGCTGATACTGCCCCCTTATGGGACTATCAAATGTATACTGTCTGATAATGGCAAAGAATTTATGGCAAAGAACTGTCAGTCACTGCTCAGTAAGAAGAGCATAAGACATGAAACCTCAGCACCTTACTCTTACCCATCAAAATGAGACTGCTGAGAGAAATTGGAGAACACTATTTGAGATGGCAAGATGTATGTTACTTGAGAGTATATTGCCAAAAGAGTTATGGACATATGCAGTAATGACTGCTACTATGATTCACAACAGGTGTTTTAACAGTCGTTTAAGGCAAACTTCATACTACATGCTAACTGGGAGAAAGCCCAAAGATTCAAAATTGTTGGGTCAGAAAGTTTTGACAGAAAGAAACTAAACTCAAAGTGTAAATTTTTGTAGGATATGAAAAATAGTCATGCCTGGTGTATTACCCAAGCACTGGAATGGTATTTAAACACCGGCTAGTAAAGTTCATTACAAAGAGTGTGACTGAGAGACAAACTCAAACTGATGAGACTGTGTTAGATGCTGATGATAACATTTATAGGGAAAGATGTGTATGCCCTATATTAAACCCAAATCCAGGGGAGGTCCCAGTATCTGATGTTGAGAGCGCAGAGAGCAATGATTATAGCCAAATACAGGACAGCTATTTTACAAGATACCCCCAAAAGGGACAGAAAAGCCCCTCAGTACTTAAATGACTATGTACTAAAGTAAGATTGTAATAGTCAGATACTGACAAACATTGACTACTGTTACAGAGCACATGATATACCACAAACTTTTAGAGAAGCCATAGATTCACCCCAGTCACAGATATGGCTTAATGCAATGAAAGATTAAATAGATTCACTAAAAGAGAATGATACGTTCACACTGACCACTCTACCAGAAGGTAAAAATGCAGTGGGGGGTAGATGGGTCTATGCAATAAAAAGCAATGTAGATGGATCTGAAACATACAAAGCTAAACATGTGAAAAGTGCGTTAAGCCAAGTAGAACTTAAAACTTGTGGCATATAGTGATGGTAGTTGGGCCTCAGACCTAAATGACAGAAGAAGCACAACAGGATATTGTTTTACTTTTTCCACGAATGGTGCACCGATTCCTTGGAAGTCAAAGAAACAACCCACGGTATAGCACTGGCGCAACAGGTGCAAACATGTTGATATCAAATACCATTTTCTTAGATCTGTACTAAGCAAGGGAAAGATAACTTGAGTATTGTTCCACAAACAAAATGGTAGCAGATGTTATGATTAAGCCAATAAAGTTTAAACTTGGAGAATTACATTACATATTTGGAGTATAAACCAGTGTACTATACATTTATGCTAAATATGTCTTTTTGCAATATGAGAGCATATGGGGGTTTTAAGATATGTATTAATGGGTGTGCTCTCATACAGATCCATCCTGATGAAAGTCATTTCATGTGACATGATCTTTGTCTGCTAATGCAGAAGTGTTAATAAAGTTATGTCTTCTTTAAGCAAGAGAAGCATGGTGTCTGTGTGCATTTTCTCCTCTGTCTAATAGAAAGCTGCAGGCCCAAGTGAGATTCTTAAGCAGAATGGCAACACCAGCTTAGAAACCAGTGCAATTAGCATTAGAATATAATAGTCAGCTATATAGCATCATCTTCTATAAACAACATTTTCTGCCTGATGACATGTGACAGCCCCTAAGCTAAGCTTAGCTTCTCAACAGTTGCCAAAACATAGAGCATGTGTGTGTCACTGACACGCCTAACATAATCCAAAATGGGGAGTTCCTCCATACAACTTGGAAGGCCTGGCTCAGGATAGAACATACAGCATTTCTAGCCATATTCGTTTTTAGTGTTTTGGTCTCCTTTAAAGCATTGATCTACTATCAAGTAATTCTCACTCTTATGAATAAGTTTACAATTTTATTATGAAGTATTTATAAATGTTTAACATATTCCACAGGTCTATACAAAAGAATATATAATCAAGCATATTCAATTGGTTATTGTGGATTGATAAGAGTTTGTAATAGCCTATAAGGGCAGTCTTGTAGTTGACAACATGCACTATACCTTCTGCCAACTTAGAAAATTACATGGGTGGTTTTTAGTGATCTATCATGTCTTGTTAGGAATGTACCACAACATTTATCATCCGTCCCATCCCATTGTTGTTCCTGTTCCTTTCTCTGCATTTATTTTCTCCTTTCTCTTTTTTTCTTCCTTTCAAGCTAGAGTTTGTCACATTTTAAAATTACAACATTGAGTTTTACACACCATACTGTGTAATAAACTGAATGCTTATGTATACTTGCATTTCTCTTTTATATCATTTTCTTTCAATAAAAAAATACAAGCCTTGGCTCTAAAAAAAGACTGCTATTATCAACTGGATGCACAGACAGCAGTGAATTTCAAAATCTCTTTCAGCATATAGAACCATTCATAACAACAATCAGACTTGATTGTTTAACATCCTGGTCACGATCTACAGTAGCTTCTGTTCCTGTCACTGCATACTGTACAATAGCAGAATGACCCCAAAATACATCAGAAATAATCTCCAAAATGCTGGCAGGTATCCATTACCTTGCAAAAAGAAAAGATAAATTACCTGAATGACCTGTGCTTCTTGTCAACTCATGCTTCATAAAAATTAGCTGGGGAAATTTCCGACTTCGGTCAGATACACTTTTTCGTTCCAAAAAATATCATCGTGTATAGTAACAAAACTGTGCAAGGTCTTGTGGGGATGCTACAAAACCTTTATCTGGCAAACTGCAAAGTTACATTTGATCAGATCATCTTGGATTTCTTGTGTCTACATCCAACTGTCAACTGTTTCAATGAGAAACAAGAGTCTATCCAACTTGATCATCAAATGACAATGCAGTATGCAGTGCCAGCTGGTAAATGTGGTTTAAACATCAGATTTTAATATGGTGTTATTTTTAGACATATGCAATAAATCTGACTTGTAGGATGTAATCTACAGATACAGGGATATCCAACAAAAAGTTCTCTTTCAGCATAACTACCCAAGCTGTTACATTAGATCAGATTTCCCTCCCTGCCCCCTACTAGGATTCTTGTATATGCCAGCACTTTATTCGCTAGAGCAGAGATTCTTCAATGGGGTTAGGTTTGCCTAACTATTTAGCCAAACTCTGTGCACTGTGCAGAATGTTGATCCAATGATGCAATATTCTTCATATGCAGATGTAACCCCAGGTGTTTTTCTGGGCTTGTAGGTTCATGTAAGCCAAAGAACTGGTAGTTTAGGTTCCTGTGCTTGATTTAACATGAAGGGGGTGAGGGAACAAGAGCAGAAGAACAACAAAAGGAATCTCAATCTGCTGTGAACACTTAAAGGAGTCCACCCAAAAAGTTACTGAGTGTGGATAGTTACAGAAAATTTAATTTTAGGCAAAATCTAATTTAAATTTATTACACATTTTCAATGGTTTCAGAGTTATTTATAAATGTAATTGTTGTTGAAACCACTTTCTCTGCATGCTTGGCTCTGACTCATGAAACAATGTTGTGAGGCACCCTACTGCACAAAGAGGCCCATGTCAGTTTCACGTAAGCATTATGCTCTAATTTTCTGATCAAATATGTGCCAATCTTACGCTACCCATTACAAATATTTAGGAGCCTATTTATCATGCTGTACAAAACATTGGCGAAAAATATCACTAGTGAAGTTGCCCATATTGCCGATTGGTTGCTATGGGCAACATCACTGGTTTCTCCAGTGTTTTATACAGCAATAGGCCATAAAAGTGAAATTACATTGGCCAATAATGAAACAAGCTCATGACCTAAGGTGGCCATACATGGTACTTTCAAGCTTACCTAATTAATATTGTGCAAATTTTCAGGCAGATATCAGGCAGGACCTCCCATGGACCAATAAGCGGCCAACTTGGTCTGAAGGAGCCAAATCAGCAGCTTTATTGGCTTTGCATGGCCAGCTTTATCCAAATGTTGGTTGGATTTAGTTTCAATAGGTACGTGTGTCCATGGGCAGATTGGTTTTTGGAACAATTCAGATCAATACCCCGGCATTAATGATTGCATTCATTTTTTGAGCAAGATCGGGCAAGTAACTGTTGCCTTTTACTTGAGGATTTTCTTTTTTAATATGCCTATGCCCATCTCATACAGAACGTTGCCCCTTAACTTGTTATTTTGTATTCTGCTTTGCTGACTACACTCCATTTCCCCTCTAATATCAGTGTGGATGGTGTGGAATTACTTGTATGGCTACCAATGATAAAGTATGAGGATATACCACCATAAATGCTTTTTTGCAGTGAGACTTCTATCTATGTTAAATGTTTTTAAGCATTCACTTTTATTTCACTGATTTTCCTTATATTCAATTTAATTGCATCTGGATTACTGAGCTGCTACAAATATACCAGATAGTGGAATAAACTTTATTAACAGATAAATGGCTAAAAATAAAAAGTAACTGTCAGGTATTTACCAGTGTTTTGAATAGTGTTAATCATTTGCGCTGAACTAGCTTTATAAGCATGACCATAAAATGTAGGTGGTCAAAATTCTGTCCCAGTAGCAAGGGTGGTGCAAAATAATATATATAGTGACAATCACCACTAGTGCATAACTCCCAACTGTCCCATTTTTTGACAGCTCAACCCGCAGTCCCTAGTTTGTACTGGAAAGTCATGATTTTCTCTGCACTGAACAGGCAGAAAAAGAAACAAAGTTTCTAACTTAATTGGCTTTTGGCAGAGAGCACAGAATATCCACAGCTGCAGATACTTTTACAACAATTTTGAGATAAGCAAATAGGTAATTGTAACAATATAAGATAACAGGTCTCTTGGTAGAAGTTAGACTCACAGCTTAAAGGGCAATTCATCTTTATTAGCAAAACTGTGATAACTGGAGAGAAAAAACAGAAATATGTTCAAAGTTTCATAACCTGCCAAATTTTGTAAAAGGAACATGGTAATTAGGGGTGTGGCCACAATAATGAGCGGTCAAAAAAATCACCGCACTGCAACTTTTTTTTGTTGAGAGGTATGCTAGTGTAATATTAAAATTAACCATAACACATCACCACAATGAGTGATCTGGCAATAATGCTGGCTTGTTAAAGCACTGGGGCAGGGGGCATCAGCTCTGCATTACAACATAATGTCATGTTTTCCACACTCCAAAATATAAAGTAAGGTTAACTGGCTTTTGATTAGATTTACCCTGCTATGTATGAATTTGATGGGGACCTTAGATTGGAAGCTCCACTGGGGAAGGGACTGATAAGAATGATAAAACAATCTTTGAATTCTTCAGCTCTTTATTATTTCCTGATGTTTATGTAGGGCCGATACATTTTATGCAATGTTTTACAAAGACTTATATTCTGTTACTGCCAAAGTGCCCTCCCATATTTGCTCACCTGTTCCTTGGCAACTGCCTTACAAATTCATGGTCAGGACAAGAAAGAGTGCCATTTATAAAAGGCACATTTATCAAAGGTCAAATTTCGAATTCATGCAAGTTTTTAAAAACTCCCCTAAACTCCCATAAATCTGACCAATCTAAATTTATTTTTAAAAAAAATTTAATTTTTTAAACTTGGATGAATTAAATCATCCCAAATACTCGAATCGAATTTGATTCAAATTTAAAAAATATCTCTAATGTCAGGAAGGCTGTAAACAACTCCAAATTGATCCCTGGACATCTCCCATTGACAAACAGCAATTTGGCTGGTTTTAGGTGTATGATAAATCTCGAAAATCTAATTAGAATTTTTTTAAAAAACTTGAATCGAATTTGAATAACTCCCTAGTCGATTTTGACCATAAAAAAGATTTAAAAAAAAAATAGAATTTTCAAATCGAACCTTGATAAATCTGCCCCTTAATGTGCTGCTTAGGACCAATTTTATGGGAAAGGTTTTGCCTCCACAAGCGAACTGTATTCAATAATGCAATGTTTAAGGAAGCATTTTAAAGAATTCAGCGGTGGCTTCAGAGTTACCTTCACACGCATTGCATCTCTTTTAGAGCCAATAAACACTTTTCTTTTCTATTAGTAATGACTCTGCTTAGAGATTATTTGTTTGTCCTTTCTTCTTCCCAAACAGTTTCTTTTTCTCAAAGGATAAACCTTTTTCAAGAACAACAAAAAAAAATCTGGTCATTTTAAATCAATGTAGAACATTTTTAGATTTCTGATACATTCTGTCCGATGGATACAAACATATTTCCATATTGCTCTGCAATTTCTGTCCCCTGTATTTATTAATGTCTTGATTTGCAGATGATGCAGAACTAAGAACAGCATCCACACCAAATCCATACCAACGTAACTTGCAATCTACAGGGCAAAACACTGGACAGATAAGGTAAATTCAATGATTTTTAATATGAAAAGTTAAAAAGTTACAAGTAATGTCAAAATATTTGCCTATTTTAAACAAATAAAGAATGCAATTGTGTTTAAATTATAAGCCACTTATTGGGAACTAGATACACACAGTTATATGAAAAAGTTTGGGAATCCCTCTCAGCCTGCATAATAATTTACTCAACTTTCAACAAAGAAAGATAAGTGGCATGTCTTTCATTTCCCAAGGCTTGATAACGGGCCCTGTGTGGCCCGAAAGATTGCTTTTTTGGTCTACTTTTGTGTGAGCCAATAAAACCACCATGACACAAAGCTGAATCATCTATCCAGTGTGCTGCAGTTTCTTGGACCTCACGTATAACTTCTGAGCCGCGGCAGGACGGTTAATATACTGTTCAGCACCTGATCCAAGTGGATAACGCACAGTGGTTGATACTTAATTACTTTGTGGAACTCATTTCCCAGGAACATCCGAGTACTGGGGTGTTTTCTGAACAAAGATTGTTAGAGAAGCAGTATTCAGTTGCATGAAATTAAATCAAATGTGAAAAACTGTCTGAGCAAAAAAAAAGCACTGAACTTCATAGGCAGGCGTGTCCAATCATGAAAAAAGTCATTTAAGGAGGCCAATTGCAAGTTGTGCTTCTGTTTGACTCTCCTCTGAAATAGTGACAGCATGGGATCGTCAAAGCAACTCTCAAAAGATCTGAAAACAAAGATTGTTCAATATCATGGTTTAGGGGAAGGCTACAAAAAGCTATCTCAGAGGTTTAAACTGTAAGGAATGGAATCAGGAAATGGAAGGCCACAGGCACAGTTGCTGTAAAACCCAGGACTGGCAGACCAAGAAAAATACAGGAGCAGCATATGCGAAGGATTGTGAGAATGGTTACAGAAAACCCAAAGATCACCTCCAAAGGCCTGCAAGAACATCTTGCTGCAGATGGTGTATCCGTACATTATTCTACAATTCAACGCAATTTGTACAAAGAACATCGTTATGGCAGGGTGATGATTAAGAAGCGCTTTCTGCACTCACGCCACAAACAGTCACTATGCAAAAGCTCATTTAGACAAGCCACAGTCAATTTGGAAAAAAGTGTGTTGGAGACAAAAATTGCGTTATTTGGTCATAACAAAAAGTGCTTTGCATGGTGGGAGAACATATGGCATTCCAAGAAAAACACCTGCCACCTACTGTCAAATTTGGGGGAGGTTCCATCATGCTGTGGGGCTGTGTGACTAGTTCAGGGACTGGGGCCCTTGTTAAAAAGGCGAGGGTTGGATGAATTCAACCCAATATCATCAAATTCTTCAGGATAATGTTCAAGCATCAGCCACAAAGTTGAAGTTACGTAGGGGTTGGATATTCCAAGAAGACAATGACCTAAACACACTTTGAAATCTACAAAGGCATTAATGCAGAGGGAGAAGTACAATATTCTGGAATGGCCGTCACAGTTAAAGATCAAGACCCCTTGTCCTGGTACATACAAAGGCCAGACCTAAGGCAGATAGGGGGAAGAGAATGCTGATGATAGTGGTCTCAGGTAATCATACAATGACATGCTGACCAAAGGTCAAGACTCTGCAGACAGAAGTCAAACAACAGGTAGATACAGAAGTGTTGCTTCAGAACTGCAAACATCCATCCTGTCTCAAACTAGCAGACATATATTTTATGGTTTGTGTATATTGGAAACATAAAATGATGTAACAGGTATTGCAATATTTACTATAGTAAGCTTACATGCCTTCTAATATAGAAGGAGGGCTTTTGACCATGTATGGTATTTCCGTGTACCCTTTGCTCTTATGGTAAATGCTCTGTAAAAAAGGTATAAAAGCTTGTTGTAAAAGGAGTGTCTTTGGGAAGTTCTCCTGTTACACTTAAGTACTATGCTGTGGTGTGATTGTGACAACTTCCTAGGCAAAACTCTTGTCTTGTTTGTCTTTGTCTAATAAATAACCTCACTTATTTGAATAGCCTTTTCTCTGAGTTTTGCTTTTATAAACGAGGTCTGGTATACAAAATACCAACAAGACCCTGTGGCCACCGGGGGCCCAGGAGGTAGAGGGGCCCCATGAGGCCCTAATTTGTATACAATTGTAGTAAATATTGATATAACAACCTCTAGACATTTTTGGGGCCTGAAAAATAACTCGCTGTTGGGCCCAGTAATAATATCTAGTTACGCCACTGAGTGCACTGTCTGGGGGAAAAAAAATAAATAAAAGACTCACAGGAGTAGTAAAGGCTGCTCTGTACATGCTACTAACCTGTGGTACAATATAGTATTGTAAACTACTTAGCTGGGTCTATCCTTTCTGTTAGATCATCTACCCTGGGAATGGAAGGTATCGAACAATCTCCTATCAGTTGACCAATCCTTGTCTCATTGTTCTATTACTCCAGAGCCCATATTCTTCTTACTTCAGAGATTGCCTGTCTCCGTCCCCTCAGGAATGCTATATGTTAACCATTACATGTGTCTCACTAACATTATCATGCAGGCAGAGATAAGTGCGCCTTAGATCAGAGAAGACGTATGCATAAGAACAACTCCACCTGGCACTTTCTCAGGCAGGATCTGGAATTCCTGTTACAGTGCATGTTATTCTGATGCTGTTGATACATGACATTTCTTGCTTCAGCATTAATTTCTGCAAGCAGCAGCTTTTTTTTTTTTATAGCCTTACAGTTTTTGTAGCCTTAGGTTTATATAATGAAAGTAGCATATGATTGAATGAAGATATATTGGAATTGCTCTACCATGTTCAGATAAACTGATGCTTTATCATAATGGCTTAGTTTTAAGGTCTAACGGGTTTATGAAATGGTTGCAATTTTACAGGAGAAAAAATGGGTACCAAGTTGTGACCCCCAGGTAATTTTCATGACTTCATATCTAAAGTCTACTAGAAAATCATGTAAACATGACATAAACCCAAAAGACTAGTTTTGCTTCAAATAACGATTCATTATATCTTAGTGTGGATCAAGAGGTACTGTTATATTATTGCAGAGAAAAAGGGAATCACTTTTTTAAAATAAAATGAAGTCTATGGGAGATGGCCTTTCTGTAATTCGGAGCTTTCTCGATAAAGGATTTCTGGATCCCATACTCAAAAGTCAACAAACTAAACCATAAAATAAGATGTGTTAACTGAAAAATACAGAAAGAGCAAATAATACTTCAGAAAACAGAACAATATCAACCCAGGTAAGGGACTTTTAAGTCTTCCCTCTGCAATGGAATGCAAACTGAAACTAGATGAATTGAAAAACAGTTTTCAAATGGCAAACCTCCAAGAAATACCAGCTTTGAGTTTGCAACATACAGTTTTCTGTTGAAATTGGGTCAGAAAAGCTATTTTATTGGAATTTCGAAGTTTTTGTCTCTCTTTGCCAGTAAATTTCTACTGCTGGTCACTGTTTTCTTTGCAATTTGTCCACATGTGGCTTATGTTGTTATGATTTCCAAGACCATTCCCCATGCCACAAATAATTTTGCAGATTTTATTACTGACATGCTATATGCCCTCTTTTGTATTCTCCAATTGCCTCATTTTGCTTTGAAATGTCACATCATATAAACTGCTTTCACACCAAAATCCTACTGCCAATTGGCAATGAGGTGGGTTGTTTGCCTAATATTAAACTTAGGAAGACAAAAAAAAAAAGAATTTTTTTTCTTTTGTGGTTTTTGAAATTAAATTTTTTTTTTTGTTCTGTAGCTCTCGGTCTTGAATAGTGGATAACCCGAAAAGAAAAACAAGCAATAAAACCGAAGCCTCAAGGTACTCCATTATGTTTGGTTGTTGGAATTAGTCAGTGATTGCTGTGAGTAAATAGTTATTGATAATTCAGGACAATCCACTGAGACATACTAGCCCTTCCAAGTCAACTGAAGATTAATGGTATCAAAATGTAAAGTCTGTATAGCTTTCCTCAGTTTTCATCAGTATGGCGGACCTCGTTCGAAAGGACACCCGTGTATTTCTATACATGGACTGATGTCACTTGTTCCTTTTCGCCAGGTGTCCTGGGCACAGAGCAGTCCCAAGACTATGTATCCCTATCATGAACTGGCTAATTCAAATATCTTCAATGATCCAAAAGTCAGGGGGCCAAAAGACAGCACATGCTCACGAAGCATAAAAATGTCAAGAAGGTGATGGGGAACATGGAGGCAAAGAGCTTGTACTCTGGCACCACATGCAGAAATAAGCATGATTAAACATGGCGATTCAGGAGGTGCTGGCGAGTGAACAAAATATTGATTTCTTTCCTTAGACTCTCCTTGAAAGCCTTTCACTAAGCATTAATGGTCCATTTGCATTTACTGCCAGACAACTTTGGAACATTTTGCACTCTTCCAGTATATAGACATTTCCAGTGGAGGAGACTTTTCGATTAAACTTTGCTGCCTAAATGTGTGTACTTCTGTACCTAAATATCTAAAAATGTTGTACTACAAAGAAACATATTAGAAATACAAATCATTTACCCCAGAAAATCATATATTTTTGAAAAGTACACAACCTGATGAATCCAAAAGCGGTAAATAACTTTAGCAAAGCATTGGAGTTTTGTCTGTTGGAGCAAACTTATTGGTTTTTAGAGATTTGAAGCATGAGCTTTACAATAGCTTATGTCCCAGGGGTTTTCAGATTGTTCACTTGAAATAAAGACTTTTTTTTTTCCATTTTCTATTTGTGACCATTTTTCTTGTGTCTTTCTGAAGCTGCTCGGGGGGGGGGGTCTGATGGCAAACTGTTCTAAATTGATACATTTAGTTGATACATTTCTTAGCTTTGTCCCCCTGCTGAGTAGAATCCCTAAGTTCCATTAAAGGCAGCTGTTAGAATTGATACACTTGTTGCTAATTTTACAAAGATACTGCTGATAAAAGTAGCAACTAATGTAGCCACTAAATGTAGCAAATTGCAACAGTTCAGAATCTGCACCTGGATCACTGAGCTGCCAGACAAACACCAGAAACATTAAACTTTACGCTTACATTTTGGAAAAAAAATTGGAAAGCAATTGAAAAAAAGTCTATTTCTGGTGAACAATCACAAAACAACTGGGGAAAAAAAAAGTGTTTGGAAGGTGAACAACCCCTTTAAGTGTACTTTGTTAGACACATCTCTGCTGGGGCAAACACTTTTGATGTGATTGGTGCTTTGTATGTATGGTTAAAACCCTAAAAAGTTGAACCCATAAAATATAAAAATCCCTTCTAAAAATCTTCAGTACAGCTAGTCTCCAACTCCACGCAGCAAATGGGCAGAAAGTTTGAAGAGTTTGGCTGGGGTCGGGAACTACAATACAACAGACCCCACAAACTGTGCTCCTTCCATGAACCTTGGGGCTTGCTGTATGGTAGTTACACACACTGGGTGTGTCAAGTTTCATTTTTAATCTTCTGAAGCAGCTCTGGGAGGGGGAGTCGACGACTCTGTAAACTGTTCTAAAGTAATACATTTAGTTGATACATTGCTCATTTTTGTCCCTGCTGAGCAGAATCCCTGGGCTTAATTAAAGGGGAACTCTGGCTTCCAAACCAAAATTGATAAAGAGGCTCACATAACCCAGAAACCCCAATATACCCATCACAGCTACCCATTTCTTCAAAAAGTATGAATAAATTCAATTTTCTCTGCTGAAATCCAGCTGTTTAACAGTTCTTCTCTTTCTGCATCATTTGAAATCCTGGAAGGGAAAGAGGGACTAAAACTGATGTTACAAATTGTAACAACTTCTCCACAGCTTACAGACAGCATGAACGAACTACATAACCCACAATGCATTGCACTGTGATGTTCCTTTCCTTATTGAAATCACAAGTGCAGGGAATTGTGGGGTTTGGAGGATGCAGGCTGAGGACAGCTGGCTGTTGATACAAAGTAACAGTAGTCAGCCAGCTCAGCAAAGTAGTCAGAAAGATCAGCAGGAGAGCAGGGGGCTAGGCTTAGGGAACTGTCAGAAACCATTAAAATCCATGAAAAGTCTGCATATTTTTTAATTGATGTATATTGCAAAGTTGCTTGAAATTATGTTTACTTTCCCTTTAAAGACAGCTGTTATATTTGATACAATAGTTGCCAATATTCCAGAGATGCTGCTGAGAAAAGTATCAACCAAATGTTGTGAAATTGTAACCGTTTAGAGTCTGCCCCTGAATTACTGAGCTGCCAGATTGAAACACCAGAGATATGGACATTAAACTTAGCTTTTGAAAAAATAGACAATGGAAAGCAATTGTCTTTATTTCTGGTGAACAATCTGAAAACAATTGAACTGAAAAAATGTGTTTGGAAAGTGAACAATTCAATCAATGAAACAAAACAGTAAAAGAAACACCAGAGGAAAAAGCTGCAGTTTGCACTGTGGGTGCATTTTAGGGTGCTATGTGTCTTCTCAATACTGCAGGCCCTGTGCTTCATAAGTCAATGATATCTATTCTGCAAGCCTTCTGCAGTCGTTGATCCACGACTCCCAGCATGCCCTAAGAGCCATCAACTGTGAGTGGACGAGGGGAGCTGAAGTTTAGCCAATGCTTGAAGATGCAAACTGCACACAACGGAATCATTACCATCCAATAGCTTCCCTTAATATTGGCGAGTCCATGCCGAGCAGCCACTACTGCATGGCACTGGATCATCACAGAGAACTTCTTAATTTGATAAACCAGCAGAAACTGCGGGCCCCGAGGCAATTACCCATATTGGCAGCCTTCCAAGCACACCTTTAGCTGCTCCTAGCTCCCCGAGGCTACTTTACAGACATAAGGCATTTCTTATACACAATGACAGTAGAAGCAAACATGCGCTGTCCCTGAATGGGTGCAACACACATATATATATATATATATATATATATATATATATATATATATATATATATATATATATATATATATATATATATATATATATATATACGGTATATACCCAAAGTGCAAAATGCACGCGTTACTTAATACGCCGGTCTGCAAACAGCAGTGAACATTGACACGCGGCAAGCTTGGCTCCCACCTCCCCCAAGGTAACCCGGCGTCTATATACTTCCCAACACAAAACCCGGAACTTGCAACAACCTACCGCACTGATGCAGCACCAGCGGTACAGGAACTCACAACGCGTTACTTATGCCTCCTTACCTCAGACTCCTGCAGCTCACTCCTCACATCCCTGTCTATGGAGACACACCCCCTCCATAGAAGAAACGCCAATCACTTTCCCTACCTTAAAAAAAAAACCTGCGGTGGGCGGGGATACGTGGAACGCATAGCTGCCAAGTTACGAAAGGGCAAATTAGTGGAACGTGGAACGCATAGCGGCCATGTTACGAAAGGGCAAATTAGTGGAACGCATAGCTGCCATGTTACGAAAGGGCAAATTAGTTTGCCAATAATACTAATGGTAGTTACTGTAGTTTAATAGAAACATAAGCGTACATTCTTTATTTGTTTAGTACACTGCCTTTTTAGCGTTTTAACAACATCCACCAAACATCTACTGTCAAATATCTCTTTTACTGCGGCGTCAGCAGGCCCTAGTAGAGCTAAGCACTCCCATAGGTGCAAGTCCTCCCGCCCACCTCTAATCACGTGCTCGTGATGTCACGAGCTCCTGCTGCAAGTGACAGTCCGTTCTTGTGTCCGATGTTTACATAATCACTATGGCTTGTTACAGAGTGAGCTTATGCTTTCTGCTCACCTATTTGCTTTTAGTTTTTGGGCATCCCCCGGGCCGCTGGATAGATATTCCTTCCGATGCGCCAGAGGTGAAACAAGTGGCTGATGTGGCTGTGAGGGAGTTCAACAGGGTAAACAATGGCGAAGAGATTTACCGTCAAATCAGGGTTACCCAAGTCAAGAAAAAGGTGACCTCGTTTTTTATTTTTGTATTAGAAGAAAGTTGATTTGCTGTATCTTTCTGTTACATGCTAATGTTTCTTTTTATTATTGAATGTCTCTAAGTAATCACAAGTGGAAGGCAGAATTTTAGTATATTTATTTACTGTACCCCAATATTTGACTTCTGTTTGCCTCTTTTACAGATCGTGTCCGGAACAAACTATGACCTGACTCTTATATTAGGACGCACCCAATGTAAAAAGGGACACGATTCTCTTCTGGATAGCTGTCTGCGAAATTTTTTCGCTCCCTTGATGGTAAGTAAGACCTGGGGTGCCTAAAAGTATCAACAAAGCCATTGTTTATAGTCAGCTAGAAATCAGCACACTGTTATTGTTGGACTTGCACTTGGGAATCATCACAATACCAGTCACACTGGAAAAGCAGAGTCAGACATTGTGAGAGTCATGCGACAGGCAGATGATTCGTGGAGGAGATTGTGGTGTATTTGTATGGAAAACACACTCCGTATGACTCAGCATAACTGTTGTTTTGCTGCTAGGGTAATTGTGTTGACGAGATCCTCAACCCGTAAACTGACATTGCCTAATGAAAGAAAATGTTATTTTAAGCAACTGCCAAATATATATACATTAAATATGTCATGGCTTTAAAGTCATTTTTAAATGCATTTGGTATAAAAAGCACCGCCTGTCTGGCAATTTATATTCTCGGACTTCTCAAACAATATAGCAGAAGCCAGCGGATAAAGAGACCTGTATGAGAACTAATTTCTGCTACATTGTGTCAAAAGTCAGAACCAGAGATGTAAAGGATCTGAAAACCTGATATCCAGAAAACTCATGGAAAGGCATTATCTGCTCATATTGCCGACCAATGACACTTCTTTATCCAGTAGTGTAGTTCTAGAACTGACCCAGCAGCTGCTGAAGAAGAGACACCCATTGGGACCCTGATTGATTATCATCTGTTATATATATGGTGTCAACACATTTAGGGCAATGTCACATGGTGACTGATCTCGGCCTGTAAAAAGAGTATGCAAAGAATCAGCTCCAACCTTGACATTAGCTTTCTTTGCCTGCACCTGGAAATATTGCACCAACCCATGCCCATGTGCAGGCACAGGCGGTGGATTTTGGTCTTGAAATACTAGCATTTTCTCACTGAAATTCACTGTGTGTGCCTGCACCCGGGCCAACGCAGTGGTTCTGGATACAGGCAAAGATGAAATCCAATGTCAGCTTTGGGGCTTATCAGCCACCATGTGGCTTTAGCCGAAAGGTGGCCATACACGGGCAGATAAAGCTGCCAATATCGGTCGTTTGGACCAATTTGACAGCTTATCTGCCAGTGTATGGGGGCTTCCGACGGGTCTTACCGATCGATATCTGGCCACGATATCGATTGGGAAGGTTTGATTTTTAACTGACCGACCCGTCGAAGCCCCTTGACGTATCATAATTCGATCGTTCGGCCGAACGTTCGAATTACCCCCGATATAGCCATGCCGTTAGTGGCATATCGGGGAAAGATCCGCTCGTTTGACGATGTTGCCAAACGAGCAGATCTTTTAGTCTATGGCCAGCTTTACACATCGTTTTACAAAGATTAAACATCATTCACAGCCCCAGTGGTGCTAACGTCCCTATCACAGGTCAGTATTTTCAGGAGCCTGTTAACATGCCTGCATGTTTTTGGAAAGGAGGAGGAAACCCACGTGGACATTGGGAGAACATATAAACTCCTTGTAGCCCAGGCTTCTCATTGTTTGGGCAAATCTACGATTGTAGGCTGATGAAAAGATATGGATCCACTCTCTTTCACAACTCAGTTTATCTGCACTAACACTGTACTCCTGAGAGCAGGTGTGCAGAGCGGAGATCAGCCCAAAAAATGAGAAGCAGGTCTTTTTGGGCAAACTTCGATACTCTCTGCGTAGCAGATCTCAGGCAGTAGCTCTACTTCTGAGTGCAGATACAAGGAACTGCGAAAGAGAGCGGATCTACTTCTCTTTGCCTGCTTGCAAAATGCAGTTAGAGAGAACCAGAGCCAACACTCAGGGTACCTAAGGTCTTATATCTATCGAGTCACTCCAGATTCTGAGATTAGTGGTTGTTTTTTGGCTTTGAATATAGTGAAGTGCTTAACCTCTGTGTATTATCCCTTGGGATCAGGTGCTTAGCAGTAAGTTGCCCAACCTGCCACGGGTCAGGAAAATCATATGCAAAGTCCAAAAGACTGCAGCACACTGACAAATTAAATCAGTTTTGTTATGTGGTTTTTATTGGCTCAAATTTTTAAATGTAAGTTTTGGATTGGCTTTGAATATAAACCAGTTGATCTGTGGGGATTTTGTAAATGTACAATGGTGTGAAAATGATTGTGTTGTTAAACAGGATTGCTATAAGAAAGCATATTCCTTCTTTGTTTATACAAAGACCTCTTATTTATTGTTTTGAATGTATCTGTTGGTGATTCTATGCTAAGTATACTATGCTATATATTGGTTCTTTTTTCCATAGACTTGTTCTTAGATCATCAGAAGAGGGTGCTCCAGTTCAGTATTGTTTATGTCTTGGAAAAACAACATTGTTCAAAATTGAATTTGTCAATTATTATGTGTAAACTTCCACGGAGGGCACAAAAGGGGTTATTATGTACCACAGGTAACCGCAAATTAAATTTATGAGCAATGTTTATGGCTAATTTAGGGTTAATAGGCAAATGTGGTCCACAAATTATGGAAATACCTTATCTGAAAAAACCTCAAACCCCAAGCATGTGCACACATAAGCTTTTGTAATAATTGAATTACTGTAAGACAATGCACAGGAAATTCTATGTGCTGTTTCAGAATGTTTGAAGGTCTTGCTTTTCTGATCTTATGAAATGGGGCATGAGATGGTATGACTTATTTCATGGACAATGGATATATTAAAAATGTCTGAATAAGATAAAATTTAAGTTAATGAAATACCCTTTCTTGCTAGTCTTACAGTGATCAATGTTTTATGCGGTTTTGTATTATTTTAGCTCTAAACTGTGTTTTCTACTTCCCCAGGGAGTAAAGTGCACTTTTTCTATATTAACTGTCCCTTGGATCAACGAGACAAAAATCCTACATCAGATGTGTTCCCAGGAAAGTAAGTATATATTATACCATCTTAAACCATGCATTTCACAATACACACATTAGTTAAACTATAGCAGACAGGCTTGGGAGGTTTGAGGATAATAATGATCAAAATGCTGATTGTAGCACTTCTCCTTGCAAGTGGGAAGAGACCAGCAGCTTTTCCAGGACTCATTTCATACCATCAAATTTATGTAGTGAATAATGTACCAAGTGCTTTTATACAGGCGACTCTAAGGTGACTTCTAATTTCCTCATATTTTACAGCAGGGGGTACATAATTTATTATAATATACAAGTTTCTGTGAGTCGTGTGAACAAAATTACATTACTGAATATAATGACATCCCTAAGCACCATTTATAAGGATACAATTTACAGGCTATTCGTTGCTCTGTTGTATTATATGGGTATAATCCATATATGTCATTTTATCATACACATCCATTCCCTTTGCCATGTTTTAAGTATGCATAAGATCTGCTTTATTTATGTTATTGATAGATAAAATAGTGCTTTTGCATATGTAATTGTTTTTATCCTAGGTTTCATAATGGAATTAACTGATACAGAAACATCTCAGAAGCATAATGTACCATCGTCAGAATCAGAGGTATGCGGTATATTCCAATACTACAGCCCTAGTTTTTTATTAAAGGGGTTGTTCACCTAAACTCCCACGCATATATTTTGTACTTTTAGGTTACCTCTACCTCTACCAATTTACAGGTCATATATTGTTCCATAAATATTTATATGTATAAAGCTGACCTGGTCTTAGCTTCTAGGGAGCATTCTCCTGATTGGGATCAGGGAGGTCAAACATGGCAGCCACCAACCCCAATGAACTACTCTTTTGGTAGGCCCTTTTATAAAGTGTGGGTGGAGAAAGGGAACTGTTCAGGCAAGGTTGTGGTGGAGGTTCATTCTCCATTAAGTCTGTTGTCTCGTTGAGCTTTAAATTAGTTAGGCTATTTTGACTTTTTGTGTAGTGACATAACAATCTCTTTTCTAGGATGAAATGTTAAAAACATTGACACTTTTTAAGGATTTTGTGACAACCTATAATAAAAAATACAGTGATCAAGAAGGTGAGGCAATTTGGTTCTAGAATGAAAATGCATTCTCTGCACAATTTGGTCTTCATGATGGGTTTTGACACATTTTCTTCACAATAAGCCTTATTGTATATGAATATCATCTGGTTGGTGTGTAATTACAGACCATTTTCCTCCAGTCCAAAAAATAATTGCCACCATTTATTAATCTTACTTTTGTAGATAGATATGGGCTATTAGACAAGCGGAAACATTTTGCTATTTTACTAAATAACTTGAATGTTATTATTTTAAACTGTGTATTCCACATTGTATGTATAGGCTTCAGGAGTCAGATGACATAAGGTCGGCATGACGTGGGGGGCATTGATATAAAGGCTCAAAACTGGACAAGTGGCAACCCTTAATATATATTTATAATGTTATCTTCTATTGAATAGTTGAAACTTTCTAAGCCACATAACAGTTATATAAATGATTATATGCCAATATTTCTCAATTTATAATACCAGAGGCAGCAAGGCGTTTAAAGATCTTTTCCCAGAATATGAAGAAGGCTCAGATGATTCAGGAGATGGATCAGGGAACTGCAGAGTATGGTGTCACTAAATTCAGTGACCTCACTGGTAAGTGACTTCATGCCTACTAAACAAGTATTTAAATTTATTTGTGAAAAAGATACATATTAGATGACTTGGTGATGTCTGGTGTGAAATACTCCAAATACACCAGACCATATTTTGCAAGTCAGACTGTGTTCTTGTGTAGCAAATTGAATAGTTTAAAGGGATTATTCACCTTTATATTACCCTTTAGTATGATGTAGAGAGTGATATTCTGATACAAATATATAAAAAAAGAAAAAATGAAGACCAATTGAAAAGTTGCTTAGAATAAGTCATTCTATAACATACTAAAAGTTAACTTAAATGTTAGCCACCATTTTAATCATATGATTTATGATTACCTAAACTATGTGGCATGTAAAGACCCCAAACTATGCAAAATACACCAGACCATATTTTGCAAGTCAGGCTATGTTCTGACCTAGCAAACTGAATAGTTCAATCAATATGCTTTATAATTACCTAATCTATTTGGCACACAGAGAACCCAAAATATGCATATGCATATGCATCAGCTTCTTCAACACACTGAACTAATTTTAGGCATTGCAGAAACAGCAATTTTTAGAAAAGGGGTCTACTTGAAGGTACGGTACAATGTGCGGAACTACATCCCAGGATCCCCTTGTGAGTTTTCATGATACTAGTTATATAGGGCACTTGAAGTACAGATGAATTAATGAATAACCTGCTGTTGCCAAATGAATAGGCCAGAAGTCAAGAATATACACCCTATGTTTTTTGTACTTAATGCACTTCTTTTCAGAATATAGGCCCTGTGCACTTGAGATTTATCAAGGGTCTAATTTCGAAGTGCAAAAAAAGTCTAAATTCGACCATCGAATATTCAAAGTCGAAGTATTTTTAACATTGTATGATCGTACTATTATCCTACTACGATCGAACTTCTATTCGAATGATTTGAACGATTTAATTGTACGATCGTACGATTTTACTTTGACTTCTAAAAACTTAGCCAAATGTTGGCTATATGTTCTAGGAGGTCCCCATAGGCTAATATAGCAATTTGGCAGGTTTAAGGTGGAGAAGTGTCAAACTAGAAGTTTTTTAAAGAGACAGTACTGCGATTATCGAATGGTCGAATAGTCAAATTATTTTCACTTCGAGTCGAAGTCAGGCCTATTCGATGGATGAAGTACCCAAAAGATAGTTTGAAATTCAAAGTTTTTAAATTCGAAACTTCACTTCGACCCTTAGTAAATCTGTCCCTTAATGTATACATGCAAATGGACAACTCTTGTTTTAATTATTTTTTTCAGAGGATGAGTTCAGAAGTCTGTATCTGAATCCTTTACTTTCCAGCATCCCCCCTCGCCAAATGAAGAAAGCTATATTACCAATTGTGTCTGCACCTGATCAATGGGACTGGAGAGACCATGGGGCCGTCACAGAGGTTAAGAACCAGGTTGGTGTTTAAGAGACCATCATTTATAGTAGGGAACCTAGTGAAAGTAATTTTTTTACCCTTTAAAAAACATTTAATACTTTTTCTGTCCTATTTAGGGGATGTGTGGATCATGCTGGGCATTTTCAGTAATTGGTAATATTGAAGGACAGTGGTTTCTGAAAAAAGGATCTCTGGTTTCTCTCTCTGAGCAAGGTAAACCTTTTTTTTGCATATAACAGAAACACATTCACTAGTTTAATCTCCTTTTCATTGCTCATGGCCATTATAATTTTATTTTCCTTATTAAAGGAGAAGGAAAGGTTAAAACTAAGTAAGCCTTATCAGAAAGGTCCATCTAAATATACCAGTAAACCCCCAAAGTAGTGCTGTTCTGAGTCTCCTGTCAAAAGAAACACTGCATTTCTTTCCTTCTATTGTGTACACATGGGCTTCTGTATCAGACTTCCTGCCTTCATCTTAAACCTCATTGCCCTGGGCAAGAGCATGCTCGGTTTCTCCTCTTCCCCCCCCCCACCCTTCTCTGCTGTAATCTGAGCCCAGAGCAGGGAGAGACCCAGGCAGGAAGTGATGTCACACCACGTTAATACTGCAGCTCCTATCCTACACAAACAGAGAGTTTCTAGAGCTTTTTACTAAGGTATGGTAAAACATTCTACAGAATATATATAGAATTCTAGCTTGCACTATTGCAGCTAATCCATTGGCAATAAAATGCCTCCGTAGCTTTACTTCTCCTTTAAAAGCAATATTAGTTGAATATGACTTTTCTTACAGGGCATGCCTAGCTTCTTTAAAGGGGTTTTAATGGCATACAAGCCTCTCTTGAACTATCGAATGCATCTGTTATCAGATATAGCTTCGGGGAGAGAATCACAAAACGTCACAGATCCCACTATGTAAAAAAAACCCTCTTTGTATCTTAAAATTAAATCTATTTTCACCTAATCTGAATGGTATCCCTTGCATCTGCTTAAAGGATCTTCCAGTGAATAATCCATTAGAGAGTTTATTGTGTGGCCCATTGTATAGTATACTTATACATAGTCATAATAGCCCCTTGTATAGTATACTGATATCATACACCATGTCAACTCGGCCAACGTTTCCTCATAACTGATATCTTTAGCCAGGTTTCTTTTGTAATTGCCAAGTCATTTTACTGAAACCCCACTGACTGAGTTATTACTTATTGCATCATAAAAGGCTGTTTGACATGATCTATCCTTCATCAATCATCACTAATTACAACTTACAATGCCATTCTCCAGAATATACTTTTGAATGTTTATCCCTTAACAAACCTTCAAATAACTTACCCGCAACAGATGTCAAACTAAAGGTAACCATACATGCTTTCCTGAAATTTAAAATGTCGTTGACCCATTGTATGTTTTTTTGCAACAAACATTAAATGATATTATTACCAGGTTTTCTTTTACTGGTGTATCATAGATACTAACTGTAAATTGTGCAGTTTTATAAAATATAAAGACCAACATATAAACTGTACTTTCTTTGTAACATAAATATCCAACCGAGAAAGAAAACGAGTATGTATTTTAGACAGAAGCTGCTTAACAAAATTTCACAGACCAAGGTCTGGTGGTGTATACGCTCAATGTTTCATTTTTAGCTCTCATGGTTGCTTTCCCCAATGCAGTGTGGCTCACTTTCTGCTATTGGCTTGTAATTCTTACAGAGTTGGTGGATTGTGATGGGGTGGATCATGCATGTGCAGGAGGTCTTCCATCCAGTGCTTATGAAGCCATTGAGAAGCTGGGTAGGTGACACTTAATACTGTATGTTATCTGACTACATTAGCATTTCAATCAAATGAATGTGTCGCCAATAGTGATGGGTGAATTTGTTGAAACGGCGAAAATTTGCGAAACGATTTGAAGTCAATGGGCGTCAAAATAATTTTGACGTGCAACAATTTTTATATGTACGACTATTTTGTCCAAATGCATTAAAGTCAATGGGCGTCCGAATAATTTTGACGCACAACAATTTTTATTCTCGCTCCAATTTTGAGTGCGGACATTGCTGTTCAATTATTCTATATTTTATGACTGCAACCAGCCATTTTTATTTTTTGTAATGTGAGAGCCAGCTAATCTTGAGAGTGCACAGTCTTACTGGCCTCTGTAAGAAATACTCTATTACAACTATTGAAGTGGGAGTGGCAGCCGAGAAAAAAAAATGCTGGTTGATGTATCAGGGCTTAAGAGCCTGGGAAGAACACTGTAATTGTTTACAAATGTTAACCAAATACTATATTTTGTAGTAGCCATTCTGATATAATATCATTTGCCAGGAGTCTGCGCCTGTGTACAAGTAAAGGTGGCCTGTCAGTAGAGTCCTTTGTACCCATTGGCTACCTGCAGTATTTTTCAAGTTGTTGGTATTGTGGGTTACTGTATAAGCCTATTTTACCAGTTTTTACATGTTTTACCTTCCTTCTCTTTCAAATGATGACATTTCATGGTGACAGTAATTCGATTTCCAGTCTATGATGGCGTCACTTCCTGTTTTAGTGTGGCCAGTGGGATGGGTTAGGATGGAAATCAAGCAGTTGGGGCTTTGATTGGGTATTACATCCAAGGGACTTACAATGTGGTTTTGCAGGTACTGGTCTACACTAGAGGTGTGGGTCTACCCAATAAGCCCCACACAGGTCTTTCTACCATGTAGTTTGAGAAAATGTCCCAATGTTTTGCCATGACTTAATTAGCTTTGCATGTGTGCTGATATTTTCATTCTTTTTCTTTTAGGAGGCTTAGAGACTGAACAAGAGTACAGCTACCAGGGACACAAGAACACTTGTAACTTCTCAACCACTAAAGTATCTGCCTACATTAACAGCTCTGTGGAGATCCCAAAGGATGAAAGTGGTTAGTGCTTTAGATGGAACAAAGTTGATAAGAGCACTACAGAAGAAACATTTCTATTATTAGAAAACCAATTCAGCTAAGATTACCTTCAGCTGCAGATTGGTTTCAGGAGTAATAAATATAATTGTTTATCATAGGTTTGTGAAATATGATAAACTCTTTTTCAAGCTCCAATCTGCAGAATAATGGTCTGAAAACATATTGAAGCTTGTTTACAAAGTATGGGAAAATGTGCCCAGCTTCAGTAGCCTAATAGCAGCCAATCAGATATTTGCTTTCATTATTTTGCCTTTAATATAATAAACCAAACTCATTGGTTGATATGGGTTCAGGCAAAGGAATCTCAGTGACAAATGATCATGTTAAAAACATTAAAAAAACTGTTCAACAGGAGAGAATAACACGGTATAGTTAGTTTTTGAGGATTAATTCATTGTTTTTAACAATTTTCAGATATAGCAGCCTGGCTAGCGCAGAATGGACCAATATCCATAGCTCTCAATGCCTTTGCTATGCAGGTAGGTGAATTCATTTTTTGACTGTAGTTCTTTACAGATAGATTTCCATCTTAAGATAATGACACTGAATGTTTTGATTACCTCAAATCTTTAAACATTTCAACATTTCAATACCTTAAATATTTTTCAAAATTCTATCAGTAAAATCCCTGATGCCTCTAACATATAAGAGGAGTTATTATTATTAGAGAACCCTACCAGTCATATTTTCATGGTTGTAATTCCATAATCTACAGTCAGTCTGGTGCATAAGCAAGAAGTTCTTGTGCAGGTCTTTGCGACTGTCACTTCATTTGCTGCATCAAAGTTATGTCCCAAAATAGAGAACAGAGGTCTTACCGTTATCTTGTGTCAGGGAGCTGCTATCTGGTTGCCTTCCCATTGTTCTGTTGTGAGGCTGCTGTTGGGAAAGGGAGGGGGGTGATATCACTAAAATTTGCAGTACAGCAGTAAAGAGCGACTGAGGTTCAGAGCACATGACTGGGGGCTTCATGGAAAATGGCAGGATGTCTAGCCCCATGTCAGATTTTAAAATTAAATATAAAACATTATATACAATATAAAACATAATATACAATCAGTTTGCTCTTTTGAAAAATGTATTTCAGTGCAGAATTCTGCTGGAGCAGCACTATTAATTGATTCAGTTTGAGGGAAAAAAACATGTTTTCCCATGACAGTATCCCTTTAACCTTCTACCAACTAGGAAAAAGGAACCTTGATTGCTGGCAGAAAATGTCTTATCATGCTAGCAGTGTTGTGCTTTTTTCACAGCCTTTTAAGGAATGATCAGCAACTCTTAGGGACAACTGGAGGACACCATTCATGTGACCTTTTGGTGCCCTAGATTTATAAAAAAATAAGCAATCTTGAGTTACGACTCCAGTATATGGAATCACCTTTATTCCATCAAGCATATATGGACACATACTGCTGAGTTCACCAAATAATAAAAGCTGACAGTACTGAATTTGGTAGTCCTTGCCAGTCCTTTCCTCTCTGTTTTCGAGCTAGGTTAATTAAGAATGTATGGGCTGGTTGTAAAACAGAATTTTCATTCTACGTAGGTGCTGACATTTATTTTTTGGACTTGTTTTAGCCTCCACCAGGGGTCTTAATATTAACTACAGATATTAGATGCCACTATTTGAGACAGATGCACAATATTATGCTTGCAGTGACTTGCCAACAATTAGTAGTTATAAATGTAAAATTTTCACAGCTAAGCCGCCAGTCCTGACCACAGTGTAACATCACATGGAAGAAAAGGCCACGGGTTGACACATTTGTGGCCAGCTAAGGAAGTCTATGAAGAAATGATTTTTCTGCAACCAGTAAACAACTGCTTAGTGACTTTGTGACATTTCTTTAGCAATGATTTTCAAAATCCCTTTTGAAACTAGATTTTGAGAAATTAAATACAGTGACCACATAAGTCTTTCAGCCATTTGGTGTATTTTAGAGCACTCTACTCATTACATATTACTGTGCTTATATATTATGTGTGATATAACTATGTTTAACAAATGAGTGCTGCTCAGTTCTTGATAAGCCACCATACCACGAGCCCTCAGTGAAAAAACAGCGTTCAATGGACATTGATTACAGGTAATGCTAGAATGCACATAAAAAATAAAACAAGTTAGGGACCGCCATTCGGGGTTTACCTTGACGTGGTATGGTGGCTTATCAATTTTATGATCATAACTTTGTAACAAAATAACCCCTATTTGGGTACATATGCAATAGCATTTATTATACTTATATATATACTTTAAAGCCTTTAGAGTGCTCCCACAACCCCCCTGTTTGATATTGTATATATATATATATATATATATATATATATATATATATATATATATATAACAAACAAGGGAAAGTTGTGCTCACCACTAATTTTTTAAAACCATTAGGCGGGGGTGCAATGAGGGTGTGACCACAAAACACATATAGCCAACTACAAGATTCCTCTGCACTCAACCCATTATCAATATATTTATAATGGGTTGAGTGCAGAGGAATCTTGTAGTTGGCTATATGTGTTTTGTGGTAATAATATCTTCAGAATGGACCCGCACTCCAAACATTTTCATTTCAATTCTTTATTTTAACAACACTCGTGTATCCAAAGTTTCGGCCCTCGTTGGGGCCTTTATCCTTGTTTGGAGTGCGGGTCCATTCTGAAGATTATATGCAATAGTTGACCGAGCACCCACGAGTGGATTGACGAGTAAAAGGTGCGGGTACTTCCAGAAGTATTATATATATATATATATATATATATATATATATATATATATATATATATATATATATATATATAGTGAAAATGTATAGTTTGCTGTATATAGGTCTATCCTACAGATTAGCATGGGAGTACAGGTATGAGATTCATTATTTGGAAACCCATTATCCAGAAAGCTCAGAATTGTAGGAATGTCTTCTCACATAGACTCCATTTTATCCAATTAATCCAAATGTCTTAAATGATTTCCTTTTTCTCTGTAATAATAAAATAGTACCTTGTACTTAAACCAAACCAAAATATAATTAATCCTTATTGGAAGCAAAACCAGCCTTGGGTTTTTTTTTGTGTAGACTTAAGGTATGAAAATCCAAATTACAGAAAGATCTCTTATTCGGAAAACCCCAAGCATTTTGCATAAAAGGTCCCATAACTGTACTTTTTTCTTTCGTTGATAATTATGTATAGCTCCTCAATTTTTGGTGTAAATTAATTCCCTTTTCTGCTTTTAGTTTTTTTTATAATACTGATTCCTGGATTTGATCTTTTAGTTTTATCGAAAAGGAATTTCTCATCCTTTCCGTATTCTGTGCAATCCTTGGATGATCGACCATGCTGTACTATTAGTTGGCTATGGAGATCGTAAGTATTAATACACAGTTTTTAATGTCAATAAAATTATTACACTTTCCTTAAACTGTGCCTTTTTGTATATCTTTGCAGGTAAAGGCACCCCCTTCTGGTCAATAAAGAATAGTTGGGGAACAGACTGGGGTGAGCAGGTATGAAATGGCAAGAAAAATATTAATGGGGTAATTTATTATATGCAGGGCAAGGTGCTGAGTGCAGAAATATGGACCCCGTTGGTAGCAGAATTGCCACAGGTTACAGAGAACTACATTTGCCCCATGAATACAGCCCTGTCTGCATTCCTAAGGGTCCATTATGACAGGACTGCCTAGCATCCACCTACAGTGCGCTATCCACTTTGCACCATTATAGCCAGCACAGGATGCAGTTATACCACAAACAGAAGTACTCTTGCACTTTTATCCCCTTAGAGCTTTTGCACTTCTGCTACACTGAAGGAGTAGATCTCTCTCAACTCTTTCTCAGTCCAAGCCAACTAGTTGAGATTAATAGAAGAGCATATCAGCACACACTTCTTTTTAACAATATTCTTTTTTTTCCTAGGGTTATTACTATCTGTACCGTGGCACTGGAGCATGTGGAATGAACACAATGTGCAGCTCAGCTGTCGTTGAGTAAAGTAACCATACAGGTTCTGAAGCTGATTCATAAAGATGTGTTAAAAATAAACCAATAATTGTTGTTTTATGCTGTATAAAACTGAACATATTTAAAAGCTCTGTAATCATTTTATTTGACTTGTATCCAATTGTAAAATTTAAGCACAAAAAGAACTTTCCCTTGATGCCAGGAAGTTTCTCCTGCCCAAATGAGTTATACCAGGTCTAGAGTGATATAAAACACTGACCTCATTTTAGGAGTAAAAAAAAATGCACACCTTTATAAACAAGTCATTTAGTTATTTTGATTATTTCCAAAATCACAATACATATCATTAATTCACATGTAAGAGCTTTATAAATATGCATGTGTTTTATACCAACTTTTACACTGGAAATTATTTTACACAGCTTTAGAAATACAGCCTAATCTTCCTCTTTGTTTTTACCTTAATTGATTGAAAGAAGTGTATTTGATTATTCACAATCTATACCTGCAAATCATAGCCAGTGTATTCAGATGTGTTGATATCTTGATCAGTTGCTTTGGTGTGGGTCATCACTTATGTACCATTAGAACACTAGCACCCACCTGGTAAGTTATTGTCCACTCTACCCACAGCTAAATAAGACAAAACTTTGATAGGGAGTTCACAGTCTAATGGGGGTAACATGAAATGAGAAGGAAGAGAATTTCTCAAAGCAATACAACAGAAACAACAATGCACTTTTCTGCTAGATGTAGTTTTATTTTCTGTTGAAATGTTAATAGGCCATCAAACATGTTTCTGAATAACCTGGAAATGACACAGGCCATTTTATTGATTTTGCAGTTGAGTTTAGGTACTGCATCCTTAACGGTGCAAATGATGATAGCTAAAATAATTATCTGAATACTCTCATTCAGAGATTTTCCGTTATGAACTGAAAGAGCCTGGTACTCTTCATAATATGTTGTATATATATTTACATGGTAAACATAGTAACATTTACGGGTAACTGGAACAACTGGTACAGAATATAATAATAAGCAGAAAATGCAGGGGCAGAGCTATTTGACATCAGTTTATTTTCAAAGATAGTGTTCATTAGTTGCAGCCACTTAAACAGTAAAAACACAACATATATCACATTGCAAGAGACCTCTACCCCCACAGCAGAACCAAAATCGATTAAGCTTTTGTTAAGTAGTAAAGTATATGCTTCACCTTCAAATGGAAGTGTCTAATTGCTACATTCACACTAGTATAGAATGTCTAATACAGGGGCAGTATGATTCCTGTGTCAGCATCTTGTGTTCTTTTGCACGTAACTTAATTTGTCTCCAGCACAGAAATAATATAAGCTATGGGGCAGGCATTAACTACTTTTTAATATCTGTTAACAGTCTTATTCATGTTTACAGTTTTTATATAGTATCTAACATTTTACAGTATTCATATACTGCCACACCAATGCATATTTTTACTGGTTTTCCTCTTAGTAATATTTTACTGTTACATATCTTGGTGTCTTTATCTGTAGTTGGAATCACATTTTGACTGCTTTCCTTTAAAGGATACCAATATTTGAAATTACATTATGTGTATATGGAAAGCCAATGTGTATATGGAAACAGAAGCCAATTTACAGATAAATATAGAAGACCAAAAATATACCCGGTTTATAATTGTATTTACAAGAAACCTGTTATAGCCAAAGCGCTGGAGCATTATATATATATATATATATATATATATATATATATATATATATATATATATATATATATATATGTATATGTGTATATATATATATATATAATACTCCAAGAAACCGCACTTGGACTTGGAGTGCAGTTTCTTGGAGCATTATGTATTGATTGACCAGCACCCAGGCAGGTGCTGTTTCGTTTTGAGTGCACCAGAATTATATGTGTGTGTATATATATATATATATATATATATATATATATATATATATATATATATATATATATATATATATATATCTAATATAAAAGTTCATATAATGATTCACTGGCATGGATGAGCTCATGTCAAAAAGGGGGTAATTTTTTATGATGATGCTTTGAAGCTCAGCAACTCCACACATTTTGTTTAATTTGTTTGTATCCTATGTATTCTACATTCTGATTGGTTGGATAGATTCGCTGGCCAATTGGTGGCAGGGAACTGATATTTTGTGAACTTAAAGTAGTTGTTGACCTCCCAGAATGAGAGTCTAGTCACATTGTCTTGCATTCTGTGAGCAAATAATTGATATATGAAAATATGGTAGGTGAGGACCAGAGCGGCATTCGCTAAACCATTACAGTGTTACTGCACAATTGATGCATGCTGCAGATTTGGTTAGACAGGTGACAGTGGCATTTTAATAAGATGTGGCCATTGCAATTATTGTTAACATGTAATTTTAGAGCACCAACATATTGCTCAGTGCTGAGCGCTAACATATGAACAAGCAATCCTGGGATTTGAGTAGTGACATTGTCTTACAGCCCTCCAAACAGCAGTAGTTTATTTAAACCATGATTTGTCTGTTTGTCATCTATATGTAGGTATTAGAACCTTAAGTGTTTTACCAATCCTTTTCTGATCTGACACAAACAAATGACCCATAAGCCAGTCGATTTCTGCAGTGGTGCCTAGTTGGACTAAGTATTGTTCACTTATATTGCTTGCAGATGGATGGTACAGTTGACAAGTCAGTTCTGTTGGATAGTGCTGCATATATTGTCATTAATTTTTATGCATGGAGTTCCTTAAACATTCGATTGGACAGTTTTTAATAGATTCCTCTCAAAGGGCCAAATACTTTGCACTATTTGGCACTACAGCAAAACCTTATTTAGGAATAGAATACATATCTTAAAGAGAGAGAATTCAGGCATTTGTATCACAGGTATTCCCATTATGCATGATATTGTTATTGGCATGGAAGAATTACACAATGTGTAATGGTTTTGTTTGATAGGAGATTGTTGGTTTACAATGAGCAGTAATGTAACAACATTCAAAATGATTCATCCAGTTTTCCTTCTTTGGCGAGTACTCACACACAATGACTGATTTTTTTCAATAACAGAAGCACACACCAAGAGATTTTCTTTCCGTTAACACTCAGAGGAAAACCAGTAAAACTTGCAGGGAGATGAAAATATCTTTAGAAGGGTCACTGAAATCAAATAAAGTTTGGTTAATTGCAGTTTGTCATAAAACTTCTAATGGTTGAAAAAGTCTAATCCTGTGCAAGTATGATTTTGGAGATTAGTCATAATAAGCTGTATGTAGCTCCTAACAGGGCCTCATTTGACTTCTGTTGATTTTAATTTGCTAATTACAAATGTTGAAAACATGTAAATGTTCAATAAAATGTGTACTGATGATTGTGTGTGCATCCTTCTGTAAATAGTACATTTGAGCATTGTATGCTGGATGACCACCTGAAGGTGTGTAGGATATAGCTCACACACTGGACATTATGGATGCTGAAGTTTTCAACTATCAACTTTATACAAAGGTGGCCATACAACAACATGTTGCTCTCCAACCCCTTGGATGTTGCTCTCAGTGGTCTCAAAGCAGGTGATTATTTTTGAATTCCAGGCTTGGAGGCAAGTTTTGGTTGTATAAAAACCAGGTGTACTGCCAAACAGAGTCTCAATGTAGGTTGACAATCCACATAGGGGTTACCAAATGGCCAATCACTGCCCTTATTCGGCACCCCGAGAACATTTTTCATGCTAGTGTTGCTCTCCAACTCCTCTTACTTTTGAATTTTGCTCACGTGTTCAAAAGGTTGGGGATCCCTGCATTAGACTGAGTTGCCAGGTTCTCTGGCCATTTATGGCCAGAAATCTACCTGGAAATCAGCCAGGACAGGTTTTAAAATGCTTCTTGGGCAAAGACCGTATCTGCTCGGTGATGTGGTCCTCGCCTTTTTCAGCAGTATTCGGTTTCAGCCGAATCCTTGTGCCTGGCCGAACTGAATCCTAATTTGCATATGTAAATTAGGGGCGGGTAGGGAAACCACGTGACTTTTCGTCACAAAAGAAGAATTTTCCCACTTTTTTCTTTTTGCTCCTAATTTGCATATGCAAATTCGGATCAGGTATTCGGCCAAATCTTTCACCAAGGATTCAGCGATTTGGCTGAATCCCAAATAGTGGATTCGGTGCATCTGTAGTATTTTTATGTATTTATACTCACCCTGCTGGTACTAGATTGGCACAGTTTATAGATTACATTTTGTTTTTCATTATTTCACAATCTTTAAAGAGACAAAATGCCTACCTGCTTTTTTACTGTTGCGCGTGCCAGCGGAAACTTGTGGGGCCCAAGGGTCAAGCAGGTTCAGGCAGCCAAATTGTTCTTCCATCAGAAAGTGGCCTGACTCTTAACTGGCCCAGCCACTACTAGTGATCTCCCATCAATTTCAACCCCCTCTGGTGACTGTATGACTTGCATGGTGCCCTGATTTATTATATGATTATATGTAAATATAAAAGGGGACTATAAATTCTCTGATGCTTTAGTCATCAGTAGATCCTTGCGTTAGTCACAAGGAGACTGGGGTGTGACAAGAGTTTTTTAGCCTAAGATCTGTGAAGCTTTGGCATTATCTCCCTAAAATGATTATAATGACAAATACATATAATCCAGGATACCTTTTTAAAGGGGACCATAAAATTATTCATAATCCTATTTTATCACATTAGTCAAGCAAAATAACATTTAATTACACTATATAAATTATCTGAATCTGGTTTCCTCCAGTCTGGGAATTTATAATTATTGCAAGCAGGCAGGTGCCATTTTGTAGACACTGTTATTAAGGCAAGCCTTGCATCATCTCAGAATCTTGTTTGTGCACTAGAATGGGGGACCTGATGTCCATTCCCGTGCCCTGGCTACACAATTAAACTGTGAAGAGAATGGGGGAATGTGGGGAGAGCAGCGATTTCTAGGAAGTGCTGAAGGAAAAGTGAAAGTAATTGTCTTCCCCGCCTCTTTGCCCAGGGCATAGAGGAGGGGCAGACAATATTTGATTGACAGCTAAGATGTTTAAATGAGCTTCCAACAGCTATGAATGCTTTAATAAAAAATAGAAATTGGGTTTCATGTTTAATTTGAAAAGGACTTTTATTATACAGCTTTTGTGTCTGGGTGACAGGTCCACTTAAAGCAAGATAGATTACTATAAACTTTTTTAGATGCCTTTTTGGAACCAACAAGGAAATGTTCTCCCCTCTAAGTGACTTTGGAGACTGCTTATACTTGTTATATTCATCTTCCTCTAGATCAGCTAGATATTACGTAGATCTCACTTAGGGGGAAAAAATGCTGAATTTGATAGATGTGTCTATCATTCAACCTCAACTGCTCTGTTACCATATCATTACATGAAAACATATCCATAATAGTATTAGTTAGGTATTCTTACACAATACTGTTTTTCTTTTAAACACCTTGTAACCACAGGAAGTTTTGAATCATTTGTTAAAATAACCTTATAAAAATCACATAGCTCCCCCCACTAGGATAGCTGGGACAGTCCAGGATGGATCTTATTTATGCCCCAGGTTCCTAACAGAGTGGTTCCAGGACTGTTAGTCCAGCCCGGGTTTTTTGTGTTGTCCTGAGGCATCTCAGGTGGATAGCTAAAAGACAGCTCATGCCAAAGCGTGGAGCTCCTGTCTGGGAAAAAACACAGGAAAGCTGCCGGTGTGAGCTGACTGAGAGGGATTAAAAGTACCACAAGGTTTGGGATTATATATTTTCCTGAATGTATTCTGTTTTAGGGAGACAGGCGGTAGGCCTCCTCACAATTAGTTAAGGACAACTGACCTGTATTAGTCAGAAGCCAAGCCAAGGATTTTATTTTTTGAATTGTTCGTTTTGTTTAAGTTGCTGCAAGTGACAATAAACTGCCAAAAATAGACTATACTCTCATGAGTTGTGCTGTGGGCTGTGTTACCCCAGAAAACCGATCCCAGCTACCTAAACCGTTACAATATATATATATATATATATATATATATATATATATATATATATATATATACTGTATATACTGTATATATACATTTATATAAACATGTTTTATGTAGCAATATCTTATAGTTTTAGTTTGTCAGTCTCATATAGTCATCCAGCTTGTGTTACTACTTTTCCCTATTTAACCTTTTTATGGTTGATTTGGAAAACCAAAAAACAAAGTGTTTTCAAACAATTAAAATATAATATACTGTTGCCCTGCACTGGTAAAATGGGTGTGCTTGCTTCAGAAACACTACTATTGTTTATATAAATAGGCTGCTGGTAATTATTCAGTCTGTAAAAAAAAAAGGCAGAGGTTACATAGCTGGATTGCAACATTCCAACACTGATTCATTCATGCACAGATAAAAAGTTATAATTTTATAAGTTGTAATTTTTTTAAAAGGAATTAAATCTTACACAGAAACCAGTATCATTTAGAACAGTGCTGTCCAACTTCTGTGGTACCGAGGGCCAAAATATTTCTGGCCTATGTGGTGGAGGGCCAATAATTGAAGCCATTTATCTTTCTCCATGTTTTTTTTAAACCACACCCACTTTAAACCATACCTACCATGTCCTGGAAAGAAGGACAATAAAATTTGCCGTGCGCATCGCAGCTACATTTTTTGACCACGCCCATTGTGTGGCACACCTCCTAATTACCATGTTCACAAAATTTGGCAGGTTATTAAAGTTTGAACACATTTCTGTGGTTTTTATGTGTTATTATGGTTTTGCTAATAAAGACGAATTGCCCTTTAAGCTACAAGTCACAGTTTCCCCATTAGACCTGCTTATCTTAAATTGTTACAATTACTTTGCTTATCTTAAATTGTTACAAATATATCAAAGTGCACCTGTTAAATATTCTGGGCTCTCTGCCAAAAGACAAGTTTTTAAGAAACTTTTTTTTCTGTCTGTTCAGTGCAGGAGATCAAAGACATTTCACAATTGGGGTGCCAAAAGTTAGGCACCCCCAAGTGACTGCTTTTACTTACCTGACACCCTGGGCTGGCGCTCCTATCAGCAGAAAACTGCACCGGCCTGGGGTTCTTCTAGCGAGTGCCACGGAGAGATCCTCTTCCTACTTCATTGGTTTATAAATTTCCCAGGGCAGATGCATGTGCAGTAGAGCGAAATAGCCGACTGTAAGCTCTACTGTGCATGCGCAGCTGTGAGAAGACCTGAAGAAGCAGGGTGAGGATCTCTCCATGGTGTTCGCTAAAAGAACCCTGGGCCATTGCGATTTTCTGCTGATAGGAGCACCAGGGTGTCAGGTAAGTAAAAGTAGTCACTTGGGGGTGCCTAACTTTTGGCACACCAATTGTGAAATATCCAGACTTTCTCTTTGATCTCCTGCACTGAACAGCCAGAGAAAAATGTAAAAAGTGTAAAATGCTAATCCTTCTCCTTTAAAGAGAAAATAAAGAGAGACATTGCAGGAAGTGGACAGCGAAGAGTAACTGATTATTTCACAACAGTACAGAATTTGCAACTGATTATATTTTGAACGTTTTGTGTTTCGACACACATCATATTAAGTTTTAATATTCACAATAGTTCCCTTTAAAATATTTTCAGTGCCCAAGCTCAAAGCTCAACCTTCTTGCCTGTTCTGCACTCCAAAAAGTGCTACATTGGTTTACTGGTATACTAGTTTATAATTAATACATCTGAACTGATGATCAGTTGGCCCAGAAACATGTGGATGTATCAGACTTGCACGTCTAAAACCCACCCACTGTATGAATAATTAGCAATTTGGTTAAATTCTGCATGACTGCTCACAAACCAGAGTAGGCTACAGCATGCTTCTAAATTACTTGCTGAATAGTCATGCAGTGAAGAGCTATACCAAGGAGCTATAGAACTCAAGGCAAAGACAGAAATCTGTGCCCCCACCTCCACCCGAGCAGGTGAAGTTGATGTAGTTGAATGCTTGGGTCACAGAGCATGTGAAACATAAAAAGAACAGATTTAATACTATGAATGCAGTAGTAGATAGCATATAGGTTATGTTAAAATTTCCTGTACAGTACACAAAATCCATACAATGTCACAGGAAATATTTGATTTTACAAGATTTGTATGTTATAGTGCACTGACTTGCTATACATTTACAAAGCCAAAAGTAATCTGGAGCATTAATTTAAATTAAATAGCAATGCAGGATGTGAAATTAATGTGTCCATACATGTGCAGGAACAGTGCTAGGTGGAATACTGTTCAGTCACTAAAAGACTATGCATTTAGAGCTTTCGCCTACTGGGTGCCACAATAGGAACATGCTAGTGTAACATAATGAGGGAAGTGGATGTCTCATCCCACATCTAGCATTGGGCAAAAGCTTTGCAACAGGGGCAATTATGCAGGATTTCTGGTAATGCAATATGTGCAAGAACATAGCAATTGGCATTTTTAGAAAAAAAATATGCTGTTTGCATAAGTATTCACCTTTTAAGGGCAGAACAAAATGGTAGACTGGACATTTAGTAATGTAAAAAATACTGCATATGGGCGCAGTCTGGCTGGCAAGGGCCCACAAACAGCCAATCAGATGCTGTTCTCCTTGGCATTCCAGGCTGTGACACATGCAAGAAGGACGATAATGGAATAGTGCAACACCGGGCCTCGGGATAAAAACTTTCTTCTTGATTCCATTCAAGTAAAAACCTGCAGCATAGAATGCATGACGTATTTCGGGTACTTCCGCCCTTAATCATAGATTGGTCATATAGTTTGTTTGTCCTATAAATTCTCATCATACAACTGTTCACACCAGCATAAGATCTTGTGGGATGCTGCCATGTGTGATGTAAAATCTGATCAGTTGATGTTACCTGGTTTCTTCTTTTTATGCATCTAAATGCCAGAGTTAGTATTGTATGTCTAAACCAGAATATATCTTATTGGGCCTGGTGCTTGGATGTGTGTGTATGAAAGTAAAGGTTCTAATAGGAAGATAGTTACAAATTTTGGGGGCCAAGCAGGTAATATTACTTGCTGAGACATAGAAGAGGGAATATAAATACAGTGTTTCTTTCAAAACAAGGAGTCTCCCAAAATATTCAAGACAGTTGACAGGTCTGAAAATTACTTGAGTCATGGCAGGCTTTGTTCAGAAGTATTTTGGTAGCTTTGAAAGGCCACTTCTGCCATTTGTTTCTGAAATGGGTACACTGCACTGTGTGTAATTCCAAATGGTTGCATTGTCATTTTATTTGAAGTAAAAACCAAGTTCTTTTTATAATTAAAAAATTACTACACTGATAACTTTAAAATTACAGGTAACTTTTTGAAGGATATGTTGTCCATCATTCTGGTTCTGTGAAAATATAATAATTTTACTGCATTATATTCTACAGGCATGAGATAATGTTGTTTGTGACAGAAGAGGGAAAAGTGCAAATAAAATTCTTTTTCCCCAGAATGTAAATTTCAACTCCTTTGTAGTGCAGACAGGCACAATGCTATTCAGCCTGCCATGTTACCAAACTGCTGCCTGGTGGTAAATGGGAACCTAGCAACCACACAGCCATTGCAATTCCAAATGCCATAGATGCAGAACAAAATTGTAATTAATTAAAAATAATACAACAAATACAAAATCAACTAATTGCAAATTGTCTTGAAATGCAGGAGTGACAGGAGTGACATCTACATGCAAGTGATTTTTTTTTGTGTCATTATTTGAGCCAAACTGGGCAAAAAGGAAAGTTGAAGCTAATCCATGTTTGGTCTTTGCCAGGTAGTTCATTAGATTAATAAGATATGGCCCCTCCATTTTACCCGTTGTTGTTACATTTTTGTTAGTGTTGTGTAAGGGAATTATCTGTGCACTGGGATTCTAATTAACTATATCGTAGGAACTAAATATTGAGTAGTTTCATGCAGTACCACAACACTGATTCTCAAAAATGTGAAGTTGGGTCTTAGCAGATGAACGCTGTCAAAATTTCGCTAGCGTTAATTAGTCAGCCCGAGCATTTCATAGTGAACTTTCACTAACAATCATTTCTGCCTAGTGAAACTTCATTAGTACACTTATGCTTAGGTCAATTTGAATAGGGCGGTTAGAAATAGGCCATATAAACCCCATTATTATATATTTTGGTGAAAATGCTTTGAAGTGACCACTTATTATTACAAATGTAAAGGAAGCAAAATAAAGACAAAAGAGATCCTCTAATGCCCTAGACATGAGCCCACCCTAAAGCAAATGTGGCATGCCCCTTGAATGGTTGTATAAAAATGTTAACACAAAAATCTTTAATAGTTAGAACTTTTGAAGGCAATCCCACTTTAAAATATGTAAAAACACCATCGTTTTTAGAACGTTTATGACTTTTCGGCATACAGGATATGATGTCACTGACATTAGATTGAGGAGGATGTAGCTTCATCTTATCAGTTCACCAGGTGTAAGGTGGCGGAGGAAACCCTGGCGAAAGAGGTAATGTTCTATAAAATTCTCACTCTAGTAATAATCATTTGCCTGAGCGAAAATTCGCCTGGCGATAGGGCATGAAAGTTAGCGATGGTCTGTTTCGCTCGCGGTTTGTCCTCTTCGTCTGTTAGTAAATTGCCGATGTTTCTGTGGATGGTATTCCTGGCTAATTTTTACTAGCGACGGCCACTTCGCCCTTTGATAAATCTGCCCCCTGGTGTCCTTATTGGAGCCTCTGGCTGCTTTGCCAACTAACTTCCGATTCTGTCTATCACTCCTAGAGTGACTATGAGAAAGCTATCCTCACATTTCTGCTATACTGGAAACTTTTGACAAAGAAACATAGTACATGTATGCTTCATTTTTATAACCTTGGTATTGATACTAAATTTGGGGACACACCTATTGAGCATGTCAAACCTCCTTAATTGTTAATGCTTTCATATATGTTGTAAAATATTATAAAATGCAATGCAATTGGGATGCAATACGATTGCCCCAATTCCAATCTGTCCCTGAAATAGTTGCTTCCTTGTCTGGTGTCATACTCTAAATATATAGAGTCCAGAGCCGCCCTTACTGAGTTTCCTGAATAGTAGCCACACCTGAATCTGGTTAAGTTGCTGCTGGTACATCTGTATTCAGTATCCTAAAGTATTTATAGTTCTGTATCATCTGCTTATAAACACATGTGCATGAAATAATCCACTTATTTCATTCACATGACTCTTAATCAGCATAGCCTTGTGACCTAAAATAGTTATACAGGCATGTGTTGTTGTTCCTTATTATTCACACATACATTTCCTATTGCATTACATCAGGAGGTTATTTGAACGATAAAAATTATGAATACTATTTTATACATTATATTACATATGGTTTACACTGATATTTCTTCTATAGCATAGTTGCATAAAAATATTAAGAGCTGATTATTATGTTTATTAGAAAACAATAATAATTCACCTATTCCAAGCTTACCATTCCCAAAGGATAAGGACAACAAAAAAACCCATACTTTCTATTGAGGCAATGACCCCATTCAGACTAAACTGTATGAACTGCTCACTGTCTGCCCCCTTTCTCCATGTCAGATCTGTAAATGTCGCATCTCATCCAAGTTCCCAGGTGGTGATTGCTGATCATACTGGAAGCCAGGTCTGGACTGGGAGTCAAACTACGCATTCCAAGTATCTAGAGGCCAAAACAGACCCCCACTAGCCAAGTATATAGTAGCTCCTCTGGCATTTGCCAGAACCCACAGATTGCCAGGTATGGAGGAAGGGAGCAGACTCTTGGTTAATAAATGGTTCATGCAGTTGGGTGTAGGAATTGGGACCTAGGTGGCGGGCATTATTTAAAAGGTCATAGGAAGGAGTTTTATTGCTAAAGTGCTAAGATTGACCTCAACTGTAAACAAAGAGGGACTGTTTGTTAATACAGGTATGGCACCTGTTTTCTGGAATGCTCAGGACCTGGGGTTTTCTGGATCTTTCTGTAATTTGGATCTCCATATCTTAAGTTTACTAAAAAAATAATTTAAACATAAATTAAACCCAACAGGATTGTTTGCCCTCAATATTGATTAAGAATACCTTAGATGGGATTAAGTACAAGGAACTGTACAAGTAACTATCATTTCAGAGAAGAAAGGAAATACATTTTAAAAATTTGTGTTATTTGATTTAAATGTAGTATATGGGAGATGACCTTCTGGTAATACAGAGTTTTCTGAATAATGGGGTTTCAGATCCCATACCTGTATATTGCATTATGTTTAGACTAGTATCCTGGTATGGTCAGTCCTACATTTATTTAGGATTTTTAATTTGTCCAATTGCTTTTGAGCCCCTGAAATGAAGTGATTGTGTTAAAAAAAGGCTTTAGTTCCTCACATTTTATGTAATCTTTTTGTTCAACCCACTGAATTAAAGCTGAAAGTCTGCAGTTCAACTGCATCTGAGTTGTTTCATTGTGGTAATGTACAGATCCAAAATTAGAAAAAAAGTGGTCTCTGTCCAAAGATTTATGGACCTAACTATATATAGATATTTAAATATATATTAACCCCACTGTATCCTGGATTATTCGCTGATTATTCACGGTCCAGCACACATACATTATTATTTTCTTCCTGTATTTTAAGGTTTCCTGAAATTTACATTCACTTTTAGCAGCCCTGTTGAAACCATAAAAGCAGTATTCTATTGTCTATTTGAGGGTAAAGGATTCATTTCTTCAGTTTCGACAGAACAGTTTTGGCCAGTTAGATTGGGCCTATTTTACAGTTGAAATGTAGAGCAGGTCCTTTGGCAGTCAGGATACCCCTAGTTTATAAAAAGGAGAGCCCATATATGCTTGGCCTATTTGGCTGTCCACTAGATAAGTATGTGTTTGCTGGGAGAATGGGATTGAGTTAAGTCCCAGTAGGAGTAGCAAATGCTAGGATATATTTGTAATAGCTCACTGTGTAAGTTTGAGGCAAGGTCTGGGTAGATAGTGGAGCAGCCAGAGGCTCCAAAAAAAAAGGCTAGTAAGGTTAGTACCCTGTGGTGACAAGACCACCAGTAAAGGGACTCGTGAAGGGTGGGATAACTGTAAGCTTCACCTAGAGCTGGGGATTGTTTCACCAGGGCAGCAAGTTCTACATCTGGGTGCTGGGATTAACAAGTGATGTGAAAAGTACTTGAAGCACTTACTGATTTATGAACTTGTCAGCAGCAGCCAAAGTGATTGTGAACTGTTTCATTAATAAAAAATAGAGTCTGTGTCACTGTCTCTTAATTACCTGATTTCCAACAATGGATATCCTACATTTGCAGGTTCAAAAGCAACTGGTGGTCCCTTTCATGGTTTAATTTACTGATAAGGGAGAGAACAAGGAATCTATTGTTTGTGTGTTTGTTTGTTTGTTTGTTTGACTTGTACTCCTTGTACCTGACATAAATGTATCATTTTATTACAAAAAAGGGTAATTAAAATACATTTTTTTATCATTCCTTCTCAAAAATACATTTCTGTTCTTTCCAAAAATGAAAAATACATTTTATATAACAACTTTTATTGTTATTCAGCATTTCAAATTACATAATTAGTAACTTTCATGCAGTACTGAAGACAAATATAGATTACTAACAGACACCTTATCATTACGACTTGTTATCAACCTTTAGCATTGTGTCATAGACTTTCAAACAAATATGTGAACAAGTGCTGATATAGCGGATTCTGCTCCAGCTTGGTATTAAGAATGTGAAAAGACGCTGCCATGAAAACAAGGCATACTGTGGCTTTAATCTCTACATGGCAGAGGTTTTTGGTAATCTCTGCCAAAGCAAAGTTTTGTCTCTATATTCTGCCACTTTATTATACCAACATTAAAAAAAAGAATCTGTTTATCTACTTTCACTGGGCTTAACTTGCAGTCATTCCCACCTCATTTAATTCACATCTTGGACAAAGTGTTGCAGGAAGTCTCAGTGCTAAAGATAAAAATTAAAAGCCTCATGGTGCTATTATTATTATTAGACAAATCTACACGATAATGTGTCATTTATGTATAGCAATAAAATAACAAATTTAACAAATATTTCACTTACAGTTGCAGCATAATTAGTGTAATAAATGGTAAGCCAAGCAATTATAGGTGAGACAATAAAATACAGCTATTTCTGACTGTTAAGTTTAACAGGCCTTGGTCACATATTTAAATAATGCCATTTAAACACAACATTTTGGTGGGTTAAATGCCCAACACTTTGCGATGGCATGGGAACTGCACTACAGCTTGCCTTGGCCATTTTCTATACACATCAACATGACAGTGCACACTAGGTATACTCTTTCGTGGAAATCTGTAGAGCATGGGTCCCCAACCTTATTTTTTTTTACCTATGAGCCACACTCAAATGTAAAAAGTTTTGATGAGTTCCTGGGGATTGCCATATAAGGGCTGTGATAGGCTTTTTGTTTGTCCCATGAGGACTTGCAAACTACAGGAGGTTTTGTTTTATGTATAACTGTGTCTTCATGTCTCCAAAACTTGCCTCCCAAACAGAAATCTAAGAATTAGCCTGTTGGAGATAAGGGGTCTTGAGAACATGGCGCATGAGCTACAGGTTGAAGATCCACGCTGAATAAATACCATATGCTTTTACATATAGTAAATGCAAAAATGTAGTTCTGCCATGGACTGTTAAAATGATAAGCCGTATGCTTTTACTTTACTGTCTATTTACAGGTAAAATACATGGCAGCTTAAACCATTTATAAATAAAGTATTTCCATTTTAGAACAAAATAAATGGTAAATTATTTTGTGATACATTAAAAATATGCCATCAGTCCTAAATTTCTACATGCATTTACATCAATAAATTATCCAAAAGAATACTGGATTAATACGCAAATATAGAAGTAAAAATGATTGTTAAAACAGTAGATTTACAAAGTGCATTCACTTGTAACTAAAAACATTTGTCACTTTTTAATACTCTTTTATGTGCTTACCAGTATTTGTTTATCGATAAGCCTTCGCAATTACATACAAATTAAACATTTACATGAAAAAGGTTTGGGATCCGTTATATGGAAACCTGTTAACCAGAAAGCCCCAATTTACTTGATGAACATCTCCCACAGGCTCCATTTTAACCAAATCAAATTTTTAAAAAAATATTTCCTTTTTGTCTGTGATAATAATATAGTACCTTGTACTTGATATAATTCATAATTGATCATTGGAAGTAAAACCAGCCTATTGAATGTGTTTAATGATTAAATGATTTTCTAGTTAGGCATGGAAAATCCAAATTACAGAGTTTCCTTATCTGGAAAACCCCAGGTCATGAGCATTCTGGATAACAAGTCCCATACCTATAGTGAATTTCTAATATTACATAAACATTTCATATTTAAATGTAATATTAAAATTTGTAGTTCAAAAAACATAGATGTCAGTTCTATACATATCTAATATTTTGCAAAAAAAAATATTAATAAAAATTAAAGTTTGCAATAAAGTGTACAATATACCATAAATGAATGTAAGCATATTCCATTGTTTGGAAGGTGAATTATGCAATTACCTTTGGCAACTTCAGTAACTTACATTTTGAAATCAAGTTTTAAAAATGAAATGATCAAAACACATGCTTTTATTTAATTAAGACTAAGTGGCAGATTTATCAAGGGTCGAATTTCGAATAAAAAAAACTTCGAAATTCAAAAGACCAACCAAAATTTATTTAAAAAATCTAAGTTTTTTTTTCCGGGTGATTAGGTAGTTTTCGTTCTAATTCAGATCTAAGTAATATTGTTTTCAATCAAATTAGATTCAAAGTTTTTTCTAAAAATAAAACTTTGATTTTTCAAAGTCCACCAATTGACTCCAAATAGGTTCTAGGAGGTCCCCCATAGGCTAAAACACCAATTCGGCAGGTTTAAGATGGCACATGATCAAATTCGAACTTTTAAAGAGACAATACATGATAAATTTTGATATTCTAAACAAATTTGGACTATTACCTAGTCGAAGTACACAAAAAATAGCTCGGAATTAAATTTTTTTTTAATTAGACTTTTCACTTTGACCATTGATAACTCTGCCCCTAATAGTCTGTAATTTCTGTGAAATGCTTTGGCCAAAAGTTATTTTATTCCAAACTTGAATGCCTTATCTGCTGTACAAATAAATCATTGGTGCTGTTGATGGCATACAGTTGCCTGTGAGAAATCTGGAAATTCCCAGGAAATACCTTAGGACTGGTGTCATAGTAAATCGCTGGTGGTAAAATATATCAATTGCGTAACCGCTGGGACTAGTCGATTCATGTTTTACCACCAGAAAATCACACTGACACCAATGTTTAAGTATTTTCAGAAAATTTTGGGTCATCCATGGGTAGTGTGATTTTCCTGGGGGGCGACAGATCTCCCCTAATGCTATCACCCTTAGGCTAAGGCCACACTAGGCAATAGCGCCGCGATTTGACTCGCGGCGACTTTTCGCCGCGACTTTTAAGCCGCAATCGCTGGGGAAACTTTTGCGCTGGCGTCTATGGGGAATCGCGAAAAATCGCCAGCGTAAAAACACACGCGGCGATCTTTTCTCTACTGTCGCTCGAAATTGCCTCGCTAGGCGATTTCGAGCGACAATAGAAAAAAGATCGCCGCGTGTGTTTTTACGCTGGCGATTTTTCGCGATTCCCCATAGACGCCAGCGCAAAAGTTTCCCCAGCGATTGCGGCTTAAAAGTCGCTGCGAAAAGTCGCCGCGAGTCAAATCGCGGCGCTATCGCCTAGTGTGGCCTTAGCCTTACAGTAAAATACATTTTTAATAAACTACAATACATTTTGAAGGAAGTATCTCTCAAAAAAACATGGATACATATAATAAATACATTAGCCCAAAGAGTTAATAAGTTTTCTATGCTTATTGCATTGTATGCATTACTGATTGTATGGAAATAAAACTGTAAATGGAAACACATTTAGCATAAAACACATTTAATTAAATTATACACCAAATTGCTGACCCATGTGACTAGCTTTAGGCTCACAAAATATATAACTAGGTGCTTTGCATCATATTTTTGCCCTAATCAAAACATGGAGTCAAGACTGGCCCTTCTTGCCTATGGGAATAGTGTGAACATTTTAGTAGTTTATGGTAATAATTAGATACATCTCAGGTTATATATGATCTAAAAAGAGTTGCCTAAAAACAAAAGGAGGCTGATTATGGTGCATTCTCTATGGCCTACAATGTGAAATGAAGCTCAGGTTGATATAGGGATCCATACTGAACCACCGAACACACTGTCACAGCCAATATAAATGAATTTGAGAAGTGTGCCTTTCTCTCCAATATGCAGGCATTAGTTTTATTGAAACAATCCTGAGTTTTAATCTTTATCCATTGAAAAAAGCACTCTCTTCTTGTACCAATGTGTAAATATATGTAAAATGTAATTTGCAAACATTTCCTTATTCAATGGCCATGTTAATATAAGATATTTATTAGACCTCATACAAATGAAGGTAAATTAAATTAGGATCCTGTGATGGAGTACATTTTGAAGAAGAGGAAGTCCTTTAGGCTTTAGGTTTAATTAAAAGCAGCATTTGTAGTATGTGAAAAACATAGTCTTACTGCCGTTACATAGTTCATAGTGAATTGCATTGAATGTTACTGTTCAGATTAGCAAGCCTTAACAAGGTAAGGGGCATCTTGAGATGTCCTTGTTAAGGAAATAGTGTAGATATTGGTGATGAAATTGCTCCAGCCACGACGGAAGGCACGATCAATGGTCTGAAACATAGAAAAAAGTTTGTTTTTTTTCATAAATAGCAAAAAAATCAGGTAACATTTTGTCTGGCTCCTCTAATGCAAAAAGGTTCAAAGAAACATAGAAAAAGAACAGGAAGCTTGAAACATCAAATACATTTTTAAAATAATTTAAACTAATCTTATTAATAATAAATTAAAAAATGTTCATCTGTTGGGACATTTTTATGTTTATTTGGTATCTACCTGGTTCTGTTGTTACTAATTTATTTCCTCCAACATTTTTGGGGGCAAAACTGCAACACCAATGGATCTGCAAGGTAGTGATGCAAGAGCAAATCTAGGTGGCAGTGGCAGAGATCTATTAAAAAATGTCAAATACTTGAGTGGTAAATGCACTATAAACCTGTCTTTACACTCATCTCAGTGCTAGGATTAAGTTAATCTGTTTAGGCCATGAACAGTTAAAAAAGCGTGCAAACATTTCAAAGCTACTAAAGTCTAACTACCCAAGGACTTCTAAGAAACTAGTTAATAGGGTAGCTTACATCAGTGCACCACCCCTGCTGCACACAGGTTGGTGACAATCAAGGTCACTTCTTCCCTCCCTGCCAACTCACCACCTACCCTTCCCTCTCATGCACTCAGAGCAGGTTTGGGGGTTAGATCAATAGTGTGGAATGCACTATTAGACTCTCCTACACTAAAAGAGACAAATACTACTGTTATTTGTCTCTAAGGGCAATGACACACAGTCCTATTTGTGACCAGCATTTGGTCAAGGCTACAAAATGCCAGAAATACCCTGCCATAGACAAAACTGGAAATTGTTTCTGCTAAAACACTCGAACCATGCAATTGCTCAAAAATGCCTTCATATTAAATATTAAATAGCACCATTGCCCTTAACGTTAACAGCGGGGTGACAGCAGCATCTATATCTGCACAGTGTATTGCAGTGCTTGCAGTGGTCAAACATATGTCAGGCCAATTCACAATACTGCAATAACAAATGTCACATATTAAACTTCAAAAACCAAACCACCTTTGCACCATCCACATTGTGGTGGGGTCACTCTGTTCCTTCAGGATTCAGAATATGTGCAAACAGCAGAATTTACAGAAGGCAATAAAACTTTAATTATCACAAATATTATTTTAATACACAAGAGCCATGTATATCCTGTCAATTATATCCTTATAAACTGTGCTCAGTGATGTCATTTTATTAAAATTGGAGCTCAGTGATGTCATTTCTGTCACGTGACTCACTGACACTTGTGTATTATAATAAATAAAGTACCCCTGTTGAAAAATACGAGGATAGTAGAAGTCAACTCTGGGTTCCATGACCTTTGGCCTTGTGTTTTTTTATGGTCATGGAGCTCCTCGTTAACTTATAGAGGCAGATGTATCAAGGGTCGAATATCGAGGGTTAATTAACCCTCAATATTCGACTGCCGAATTAAAATCCTTCGACTTCGAATATCGAAGTCAAAGGATTTAGCGCATTTCGTTCGCTGGAACAATTCGAAGGATTTTAATCCATCGATCGAAGGATTATCCTTCGATCAGAAAATTGTTAGCAAGCCGATGGGGACCTTCCCCATAGGCTAACATTGGCCTCGGTAGGTTTTAGGTGGCGAACTAGGGGGTCGAAGAAATTTTTAAAGAGAGAGTACTTCGATTATCGAATGGTCGAATATTTGAACGATTTTTAGTTCGAATCGTTCGATTAGAAGTCGAAGGTCGTGGTCGAAGGTCGAAGTAGCCAATTCGATGGTCGAAGTAGCCAAAAAAAACATTCGAAATTCGAACTATTTTTCCTCTATTCCTTCACTTGAACTTAGTGAATGGGCCCCATAATATCCTTATATTTTACAAGAGTGGGTACTTTATTCATTATATAAACAATGCTTCGTCATGTCATCAGTTATGCTAATCTCTGTCAAACGATTCACTAAAAATTGAGTATTATAATAAAAATAAGGTGAGGATATAAGAAGTCACTTGGAGTTCCATGACCTGTATATGGCCACAGAACTCCTATAATATACCTACATTTTACAATAGGGGGTACATTATTCACTATATAATACCACTGATAAACTGCCCCCTGATAATATTACTACCTTGTCTTATGGAAAAGAGCACCCTTGGTAGCAATGCAATATATCACCATAATTATTTCATATTCACACCACCAGGATTTTTTTGTGTGATTAGGGTGGTGACTACAAGTCACAAGTTGAAAACAAGGTGTCTGTTAAACAGGAACAATACCTAATGTAAATGAAACTGAGCTGAGCAGTGCTACGTTAGTATATGCTTTCATTCTTTCTCCACTTGTGGGCACAGGTTAAATTACTCAAAGTGTAATGTCTAAGCTTTCAGTCATTCACAAACTCTAAAACGTGCACACATAACAATGATTTACTCATTACCACATCTTTAAGTTTTGAATTCCATTTACACATAGTACATCAGGGTCGGAACTAGGGAAGATAGTGTAGGTAGATGGTTTGCGTGCAACTTAAGGGGGAAAAATGTTGGAGAAAATACATTTGCACAGTTCCCACTGCTCCCTGCATGCTGCACCCTCGGAGCAATGGGGAAGGGCGGACTGTCAGCAAATGAGGGGGCACTGGGGTCTATAGTTCAAAAACTCATACACAAACCCCTATGCACACAAAATATTCTTACACTTTCTCACTGACAATCATTTCATTCACAAATACTCTGGTCTATTATCATTCACACTACTGCTCTTACATTCACTTAGATTTATATTCACTGTTAGCACTTTTACACTCTCATATTTATGTGTGTCCGTATGTATTATACATACAGTACATTCAGCCTTACATATTCTCACACACTTGTTCTTTTCAGTTATGGTATGTTGTTTTCACCAGGTGCCTGTCAATGTTATCCTAGAGTTTAGAAAAATCTCATTTTTAAGACAGTTGTAGAATGTCCCAGCTACATGAAAAAACAACATGCTCTTGGCATGATGCAAGGTTCATATGCCTGATGGGGTCAGTGATTGCTGTGCTCTAATAACAGTGACGTCATTAATAGAATCAATGTTCAGCCTTATCTTTGCTGTCATGTAAGCAACAAATGAATAATAGGATTAAAGGTCATAACTAAGACCAAGTGGTGTAATTTACACTAGCTATAACATTCAAAACTATATTTTATGCTAAAACTATAGCAAGCTGCAATCGTAGCAGACATTTAGATATCTTACCTTCTTATAGCTTTTCATTTTTGTGCTCCTCTGCTTTTCTCCATCATTTTGTATCTCTCTCTGTGTATGAGAGTCCAATGAATCTGAGGCCTCCTCACAAGAGCTTTGATCTTCTGGTTCTTGCCATGAACTATTATGCCTGTCAGTCTCTTTTACTTCTGTCTGATCTTCAATAGGGTCTGCTTCTGCCATCCTTGTTTTTGGTAACCTTAAACTTTTAGAGCTCCACTTCAACCTGCAGTAATTGAGTTTGGGTGGATCAGTAATCAATGGGATGCCCCAAGAAAAATTGGTCTCTGTGGCTCCCAATTTCTCCTTTAAATCTGGCAAGTCTTCCAGATGTTCTGTCTCCTCAAGCCGATCATATAATCCAGAGGACTCCACATAAGATGCTGGCTTTGGTGATCGGGGCATTCGCAGCGAATATGCCCTTCTGAACATATTAGTTGTCATGGTGTCTTCAGTGTTTCTGAATAAAGTTGGCAGTTCCTTCAAGGAATATATGTGATTGCTTTAGCTCTTTCTCTTTCAAATATCTGTGGCAATGAAATTCTCTCCTTTACAAAGATGACTATGGCTAACTCCACCCTCAGCAATTAACCCGCCCTAAAACCTGTTATGCAGTGACCAATACAGTTTGCACCTTTAAGCTTTATTGGAGTCCCTGAAAACTAGAATATAGTAATATTACATATATTTTCCCATCTAAGTATTCAGATGTTTTGGTCGTACAATAAGTAAAGCTGTTTGCTTAGTTACAGTTGTCTCAGTTATTACCTGTTAAAATTCTCTCTCTCTCTCTCTCTCTCTCTCTCTCTCTCTCTCTCTCTCTCTCTCTCTCTCTCTCTCTCTCTCTCTCTCTCTCTCTCTCTCTATCTCAGTCATCAGCTGTATGCCAACTGATTTTGTAACAAGAAATGTATTCTAATGGAGAAGTTAATGCTTCCTCTGTGAATCCTCTCTATCCAGTCTGGTTATTTGTAGATTATGAGGAATTTTAAGTGAGTCACGGCAATGCACGCTGTAGCCTGCACACGAAGTTCCACATCTCACTGTACCCTGGACTTTGCTTATCAAATGTAGATAGAGCGAGGCAAAGGTTGCTTGTGCCTGGAACATAAAGAAATAGAAAATATGATTGTTGTGTGGAGTCTCCAATGTTGCAACTAGAAACCCTTGTTTTTTTTTTCCAAATACTACATTTGGGATCTTTAATATTTAAAAAGATCAAGTCTTTGATTTTTCTAAAATAAACTTCTCTTCTGTCACTACAGAATACACTCTGGCCCATTTATGACCGCAAGAGTAGTTAGTAGCATGTAAAAACCCACTTATTAAAGGTACTTCCTTTAACTTGCACGCCTGACACCTCCCAGCAAGACAATATCTATTGGGTTCCCATAGTGTCCTTCATCAAAAGGTACATCATAAGTATGCCAAAAGAATTGCATATTCATGCCACTTTTGATGGCAGAGGAAGTGCAAAAAACTGGACTTTTCAGCAATTTTAGCACAGTTGTTTCTAATCTAGTGCAAGCTCATTTGCAGAAATTTGGGGGAGTTGAGGTGCTGCTGGAGCTCTGTACTGACTGGGCTGTGTTCTGCACCTCGCGGCATATTTGTTATCCTGATCAAGGTACAGCGAATAGCCAGACCCTGGATGCAAGTTCTCTTTGAACGAACATTCAACTTTTAGAGCTCACGCTTGTGTCCGATCTCCCTCTAAATGACCATATGTAAACTGAAACTCAGAACTCATCTTCTATAGCAGGGCCTATAGAGCATCCACTGTGCCTAGCTTGGATTTTCTAGCTGCATTAACAAACAGAAACCTCTCTTCTCCATTCTCCTTCTGTCTATCTCCTTTCTTCTAGTCTTACCCTCTCACTTCCACATTTGTATTTATCTTTGCTTTTCTATTGACACTTGTCTTTCATTGATTCAGTCATATTTGCTTCCCCTTCCCTGTTTCTCCTTATGCTTTATTTATTAATTTATTTTTCAATTATCTTTATTTCTCTAAAGCCAAAAATGATACATTTTTGCCCCTATATTCATACAGGTGAGAATGATCTGAAGGACAAAAGAAAAGTAACACTTTATTCTATTCCATTCTATATTTTAATATGTAGAAAATAAAATATATAATAACTAGAGAAGCTGAAAAAAGATTTGGCCCTTTCTGGATTCAGCAGTTCAGAAGTCCTGAACAAAATGGCTCACTGAGAGGGTGAGGGGGGAATTGACTGTCCTGTACCAAACTGAGCACCTGTGAGGTGAATTGCCTTTCAATTGTTGTTAATGGGTCTCTAAGATCTTATAGCTGAATAAAAGCAAATCCATCAAACAATGTTCCAAATCTAGTGGAAAGCCATCCCAGAAGAGTAGAGACTGTTATAATAGAAAACGGAGGGCCAGCTTCATATGTATGTATCTATAACCTTATTTGTAAAGCGTTGTTAAAAAGCCTCAGCGCTGTACAATGCATAAAAGTACAATATATATAAAAGTATACACAGGGAAGACAAATCACACAATGAATATATACAGAGTTCATATCAGAACAAAGAGTTTAAGTGCTTTGTGGTAGGAGACACATTGGAAAGGAGGTCCCTGCCTGTAGCTTACATTTCCTTGATTTTGGAAGTTGGATGGACAGAAGTCCATATACTTTTGGCCATATTGTGAGAAGGGGTGACAGGAGAACAGAGACATCTGATGCTGCTGTTCTCAGTCTAAGCAAAGAAGCAGTCAAAATAATGTGTGATTCACTTATTTGAACAGGTTTAAATAAGAGGAATCTAGCAGAATTGCATGCATTTACTTGCACTTGCAAAATGCATAAAAACATATTTTTTCCCTTTAATTGCATTTTAAAGGGAAGGAAGGAAATATAGACCCTGAAAATGAATTAATAAACAATTGCTATAGCTCTCTTCTAAGCACTTTTGTAATTTACAATATTTTTTCTAGTTTTCAAGATATTGGCAATTAGTTATTCCTAATATATGAATGTGAAATAACATCGCCCTCTGCTGGTCATTTCAGCTGACTGGCTAGAGTTGACTGAAAATGAATTTTGTCAAGTAAGGAACATCTAATGGGTCTGGAAATCAAATTGATCTTTGTACATGATATAAAAATCTGTGTACAGTAATAAATACAGCAGATGATTTCGCCACCTTTCACCATAATTTTATCAGGTTCAGGTTGGCAAACAACCACTGGAAGGGTGCATACGTCACCTTAGCATCTCATGAGTAAGCACTTTTATGATTCTCTAGTTATCTTTAAATATATTGACCACTGGTTGACTTTGAAATGTTTATCACTGTTAACCTTTTAGCCATTTGATTTATATGCTGGTGGAGTTATATTAGATATTTTACCCAGAAATATTGTGGGACCTTATGCTTGCAATGGCATAATTATGGTATATAAAAATATGCAGTGTTTTTCACAAAATACCCATGATGAAATTATGTAAACTTAGGTGGAAAAAGACAAGTAGAGTCTTCACATCTTTGTTAATATGCCCCAAAGAATCATTATCAAGATGCCTCAATGATAAAATATAAAAATGAATTCTAATTCAAAAATGGCGATGAAATGGACACTTGAGCAAACATAGTCAAATATGTATCACTTTCCATTGCTTCAGGTGGTATGAATAAATGTTTATAATTTATATAAGGCTTATAGATCACTCTGTCCCTGCTACATTGCAACTTGTAATCTTATCTCCCTACCTTAGATGCATGCGTCAGGTTCAACAGGGTGTAAACAAGAGAACCCTAAGAAAACCCAACAAACATGGAAGATTGTACAATAGAAAAATAGAATGAGAGTACTACTGGAAGGCTACTATTTTAGGCAGCTACACATACTATACTACAGCATAAAAACAAAACATTTTGTGTTGGGTGGATTTTGACCCCTATCTTTAAAGTCACCTGAAAGTGCAGGGCAAAGGGCCTAAAAGAGATTTTTAAAAGATTCAGGTCAGGTTGGGCAAGGGTTGAGGAAGGGTTGATTATGGTAAGTGTGGGTCAGGAATTTTCTAACCAACATTATTTTACAAGTGTCGGACAGATGTATACGATATTGCACAGATGCCCATTAAAACATGGTTCCAGTATTCACTTTTTTTAGTTCAGAAGAACATTGCTTCCTGATTTGGGCAGTAACGCAAACAGATATTTGTGTTAACGTGTTGATTTGTTTTTTCCTTACATAGAAGCAAACCATAATGGTGACGAATGTACAAAGTATTTTCATGTCAGTAAATAAATTCCAGTAATTATTTATGTACAGAATAAAACATGACGTTTTGCATTCCAGAAGGCTGAGAATAAAGGCCTCACCCAAACTTTCATGATGATCCGAAACACAGGTGATAACTCTCTGAGACTGAAAATTGTTACTCCGCCTAAATGGAAAAGTTAATTATGGGTTAGTCTTTAGACTAATTTCCTTTCATAAAACAACCTAAAGCACGTGTTGATTTTTAAACCAGAAAAATTTGTTCCGGGGCACAGGTACAGGCTATGCCCCGGGGGCCCCCCCCCTTTTTCGGTTTGCCTTTTTCATAGTGGATTTGCTCTGGCTCGAGCATCCAGCAGGCCCTGAGGGGGTTTGGGCCCTGGTGCAATGACACCCACAGCCCCCCCAGTAGTTCCGCCCCTGGAAACAAAATGTATTTGTGGTTATTACCACAATTTTACCTTACAATCCAAGGTGCTTGCATAAAAGTTTGGCTGTTGATCTGTGCCATGCAACACATGTAATGGCACCACAGGGCGTGGCAAGATTGAAAAGTTTTGGCAACAAAGAGATTAAGCTCGTAAATATAAATAGATCTATTGACACATAAGTTTTGGTCTGATTACCACCAGACAAACTTTCTGTACTATGAATCTGATAGAAACGCCTTCTCATTCCTCCAGTGGTCCTCCCTCATTGAGTTCTAGAAGGCAATGTCATGGCACAACCAGTTGAACAATAGTTGCAGCAAATTATAGAGTTTAGTTTGGCTGATTGGGATAATGCTGAATAGGACACTTGGGAATAGGGTGCAGTTAAAAGCATAACACAGGAAGAACTCACGTTGTTAAACATGACTACACAACCTGCCACTTCCCCATTAAAGGATTTGTTTGCCTTGAAATTAACTGTGATAACTTGCCTGGCATTGAACCAGGGACCTGATGTCCCTGTGCTGTCTGCATTACCACTGCTCTATGCGAGCAGACAGCTAAGGCCCTGGTTCACTCCTATGGCTATGCTTGATATTGCTAGTAAGCATGGCTTTTTTCACCTGTTGCAAATCTGGCCACAGGTGATTTGTGTAAGCCATTTGACTGGCTATGAAACCCCTTACGCTGCTGTGACTCATTGCCCAGTATAGGTCTACGTTCCATAGTTCCTGGGTGTGATATATATTGTCTAATCCCGTTATTGACCACTGCCTGACCTTGACCTGGCCAATCTTCTGCCTGAACTGACCCCTGCCTGTGTCTATTCTTCGGATCCTGATTTGGCGATGCGCTTCTGGTCTGTATTTGACTTTGGCCTATGACCTCGACTACTCTTCAGCTTCCTGATTCGGTACCATATTGTCTGTTTGGTATTGACCCGGCCTGTCCCCTGACCACACTCCTTGTTCTCAGTTTCAGTTATATGTTACGGTTCACTTGCGCGCCCAGAACTCTCTCCCTTGTTCTCCCGCATTAAGATCTGGCAGCATCTGAGTAGCAGAGGGCTCCACCGAAACCAAAGACAGCTGCTACAGGAAGAATAGTGTGCTTCGACCAGACCAAAATCTTGGAGTTAGTTCTGGGTTTGGGATTCCATACGTTACATTAACTTTTAGTATGATGTAGATTTAGTATGATTGTAGATCCCCAACCAGTGGCTTGCAAGCAACATGTTGCTCCCAGACCCCTTGGATATTGCTCCCAATGACCTCAAAGCAGGTGTTTATTTTTGAATTCCTGGCTTGGATCTCTTTTTAGTTGCATAAAAACCAGCCCAGGTGTACTGCCAAATAGAGCCTCCTCTAGGCTGCCAGTCCACATAGGAGCTTTCAAATAGCCAATCACAGCACTTATTTGCCACCCCAGGACTTTTTTTCTGCTTGTATTGATCCCCAACTTTGTTTTACATCTGAATGTGGCCCATGGGTATTAAAAGTTTTTTTATTATTTGTGGTATTTGATGTTGTGATTTATAGATGTATAGTGGGTGAAATATACGTTTCACAATTTACCACAGCCAGGTAAATGGATACAATGCCAGATTCTTTTCCAGAGATTAAACAATTTATTAAGATTTACTGCATTTGATTTATTTAGCTTTTAATGCAGCAGCTGTCCAGTTTGCAGTTTCAACAATGTGGTTTCTAGGGTCCAAATCACTATAGCAACCATGCACTGATTTGAATAAGAGACTGGAATATGAATAGAAGAGGGCCTAAATAGAAAGATGAGTAATTTAAAGTAGCAATAGCAATACATTTGTCACATTAGAAAGCATTCCTTTATTTACATGAAAGCTGCAAAGAGTCAGAAGAAGAAGAAGGCAAATAATTAAAAAAGCTATAGAAAAGAAAAAATGAAAGACAAAGCATGCTTAGACTTTCTATAACATACTAAAAGTTGTGCTAACAGAGTGCTAAGTCCCTATATTCATATACCAATAGCACATACTGAGACCCAAATACAACAAGCCTCTACTGCAGGGGAGGAGAGCAGAACCAAACAGAATTATAACCAACCTGCTACATTTGAACTATACCAGTGAATGACACAGGCGTGCTCCCTATCATTTTGTTTGCTTAGGATGCCATGCCTAAACATTGTGATGTCCTCATTTATAATTTCCTGTTTATTATTTTCTCATGTTTTGAAGTACTTTATGTGGTGCAGGAAGAAACACATTTCAAAATCAGTAATGAATCCATAAATTAGCAATACTCCTCATCACCTAATAACTCTTCCACAGAGAAACCACAACGGCAATGACAGACTGCTGGTTGCCAATTACATGTTTGGAGCTTTCAGTCTTATTACTCAATAATACCAAGTTTGCTTCAGTTGTTTGCAAAAACTTTAGGTGAAGAACAGGTAAATTGATCTTTACACCAGGCTACTTCATGAGCTCTCCGTCTGGTCAACCTGTGGGCCGAACAAGTGAACAAACAGGCGTACACAACATGGCTGCCTTTTTATTGATCTAATTGTTTGGGGAGACAGCTGTGGCCCCTGCATAAAAGTTTACTCATCCCTATTTATGTATATTGGAAAGTTGCTGAAAATTACATTTTCTTTTGCTATAAAAAAATTATTTGCGAGGAAGACCCCTTTAACTGGAATCCTTGCAGCAAGAACATAGGAGGATAGGGACTAGATGTGTAATTACTTCTCTGGTGATTCAACTGAGTAACGGGAATATACTCTTATTATTTCTATATTGTTGAGCCATCTGGATATATCCAGCATAAATTTAAAGCATTTTTTGCAAGAGGACCAAGCTTGTTGATATTATTATAACTGGCATGATATACCTTATAGACCCGTTCCAGAAAGCTCCTAATTAAATACAGTCCATTTTAAGCAAATAATTCTAATTTTAAAAAATGATTTCCTTTTCCTCTGTAATATTAAAACAGTACCTTGTAATTTATGGCAACTAAGCTGCATGTATCTTCACATTGGTGGGGAAACAATCCTATTGGGTTTATTTCATGTTTAAATGATTTTTACCACCAAGGTTTGGTGATAGAAATTACAGAAATATCTTTTATCCAGAAAGCCCCAGGTCCCAAGCATTCTGAATAATAGATTCTATACCTATAAGCCTATTGTAAAAGTACCTTAGACAATAAGTAGTTAACTTCTTCCATGCCAGGCATCAGGCAGATTTGCTCCACGTTTAACAAAGATTCTGTAAAATGAGCCTAAAGCACTTCTGGGTGCTACTGGAATTTAAAGAAACTCCATTTTGCTACAAAGATTCATTTAATTTTTGGGAAGAATGTTTTCTCCCAAACATGTACAAATAGAACATGGGGATACGTTAGGAAGTAGATAAATCTACTTTAGTAGTTTAACTTTTAGCAGGGATGCACCAAATAATTATTTTGGGATTCAGCCCAATCCCAAATTCTTCATGAAAGATTTGTCAGAATACCAACCGAATCCAACCCCTAATTTACATATGCAAATTAGGGCCAGGAAGGGTGAAATTATTTAACTTGTTTGTTTGACAAAAAGCCACATAATTTTAAGGATTCAGATTCGGTTCATCCAGGCACTTGGATTTGGCAGAATCTGAATCCTGTTGAAAAAAGCTGAACCCTGGCCAAATTCCAAAATGAATCCAAACCCTAATTTACATATGTAAATTAGGGCAAGGAAGGGTGAAAGAGAATTCTTTAACTTCCTTGTTCATGTGACGAAAAGCCATGTGATTTTAAGGACTTGGAATCGGTTAAGCCAGGTACTTGGATTTGGCCAAATCTGAAACCTGCTTAAAAAGATCGAATCCCGAACATAATCCTGGATTTGGTGCATCCCTAAATGTTAGAAAAGGAGATGTGGATAAAAGATTATATGAGATGGAGGTATATTTGATATATTGGAAAAAGTCAGAATCCCAAACCGAATCCTGGATGTTGTGCGTCCCTAAATGTTAGAAAAGGAGATTATATAAGATTGAGGTATATTGGATATACCACTATAAAACTACAATTTGTGGTATGAATTGTGAGCTATCATGTCATTGTAAATAAATGTGTTAAATAAATGTAAAGTTGATATTAGATATTTATATATTAATACCGTTTTTAAGGTCATTAGCCATTCCTTTATTTCTTTTTTGCGGTATACCTTTCAAACTAGAGGATAGTGGAGGTTTGTAAATGGCCTGTTGCGACTTAGATACGGCATATTGAGTGTTAGAGGCACATTTAGTAAAGTTCACATTTCAAATTGATGCAGATTTTTAAAAACTATCTTAAACCCACCATGAATTCGAAAATCAACCAATTGAAATGTATTGATAAAAATCAAATTTTTCAAATTCGGGTGAATTAAATCAACCTGCAAACTCGAATTGAATTCGAATTCGATTTGAATTTTCAAAACTCAATTCGAGTTTTTTCTCTGAAAAAAACTTGAATGTCAGGAAGGCTGAAAACAACTCCAAATTGATTGCTGGACGTCTCCCATTGACTTAAACAGCAACACGGCAGGTTTTAGGTGGCGAATAGTCGAATTTGAGTTCTTAAAGGGCCAGAGTATGATCTTAAAAATCTTAAAAATCTAATTTTCAATTTAACCCTTGATAAATCTGTCCCTTAATGTTTTTATGGGGTGGAATGGTTCAAATGAATTAACTTCTTTTGTATAACTGAACCACTTGCGCTTTTGAGAAAGTGGCCAATGGCTATGAAATGCGTCAAGCGTGTGGTGATTTTCCATGCTTTTAATTGTTACATGAAGTGTCAGGACCGCTTGGCACAGTCACTCCTTTCGGCGCCTCTGTTGGCGCATCCAAGATGGCGGCGACCATTGACAAACACGTGGGAACGCAGACGCCGGCGATTTGATGCAGGCGCGATTACGTCACGCGCATGACGCGAAATTCAAAGTTAAAAACCCTTCCAGGTCACGGGTTCAATGCCCGATTAAAGCGTTTGTTTTGGACATTCCTGGGTACTCTATTATTCTTGTTGAACTTATTTGTGGACTTTGACCCTGCCTGTTAATCGACTTTGCTGTTTATCTGCCTGCCTTTTGAACGTCTGCATGGATTTGGATTTCGTATACTCTTTAACCCTATTTGGCATTACGAACCTGGGCTTCCTCCTTGGTCCGGACTACTCCCGCTGGAAGCCAATAGGCCCCCTGACAATGAAGGATGTGTTTTAAACATATGTTGTGCTTTGTGATGTTTTCATATAGGAAGAATATTTTTTATGATTACCAACATTATTCAACAAAGCTTAGTTTTAATTTTTTCTGTTTTATAGGGACCAATTATTTAGCTGACATTATTTTTTTATGTACACACTTTGCTTTAAAAAGAACATCTACATTTCCAGTGCTGTCAGTAAGAACTAATACATTTGTTAAAAGAATGCTTACTGATTGTATTACTGATATTTTTTCTATCCCTATGAATTGCATCACATTGGTATTGCCATTGTGTGTTTCATTTATATGATTGGCAATTGATGTATTTCTTTTATGTTTAACATCTCCCACATGTTCCATTATTTTGCGTCTAAATTCTAGTATATTGGTAGTTTTGCCAATATACTGCTTCCCATAATTGCATTGCATGAGATAGATCACGCCTGATGTTTTACAGTTAATATAGTTTTTTATTTTATATTCCGTGTTGTCATTTTTCTTTAAGATACAAAGAACAAAGGAACAGGCAACACAATCACCACACTTGTAGCAGCCTTTTCTTGTATTGGAAAGCCACGACATCTTAAGAGAGTGAGTGTAATGACTCTGAGTGAGGCAATCACGGAGGTTTCTACTACGCCGTAAATTGCCAATCATATAAATGAAACACACAATGGCAATACCAGTGTGATGCAATTCATAGGGATAGAAAAAATCGAAACTACCACAAGAATAGGCGATCTGGATAAAATACTACTCCAGAAAGAAGCAGAGTGGATCTAAAATATGAAGTGTAAAGCACCAAATGATTTAATTAAAGGTTTCACCTTTATGCCTTTGAAGTGGGGATTTCACTTCAAAGTGGGGATTTCACTTTTTGGTCTTATGATAAAACTCTTTTTTAGATAATACTTTTTATGCCATTGCACTTCTTCAAAAGATAAATTAAGTATTATACACAGTCGGGGTAGAATGACTACACCACAATGTGTAAATGGAAAAACATGTTACTTGCCTAATTGAATATAGACCCTTTTTGGTTATTATACTGGCCAAAATGTATACACTTTTGTAACAAAGTTATTTCCTCCGCTGGAGAGTATTGGCAGAGCAGGGCATCGCATTCGCAATAAACATATGAATTTAGTAAGCGCACAAAGCAACTCCACCTCTGCACACGGGCAGGCCTCTGCATGACGTAACCACATGCAACAGGAAGGAGACGCTCTTACGGGTTTTTACTCTACCAGCGGGGTATTTAAACGGCACAGCGAGACGCGCACTACACCTATGCCCCTGATGAAGCCGTCTTGAAACGCATAGGGCGGTGTAGGTGGACGGTGGGGTACAGCTCCCATCCGGTCCCAACGTAGCTAGGTAGAATTGGCGATGTGGAAATATCGGACTTGAGAAGGGTGGGGACTAATAACTTCTGCACTTGGGCGAATGGAACTAGTTTAACTGATAGCGATTGATACGCTTTGGCACCATTTACCCCATCACCTCCACCTACAGTGTCGCTTTTTGTCATTTGTTGTGTAAGGGCATGGCGCAAGTTGTTTGTATTTTTTAACTTAATGTATTAAAGGTTACGTTTTAATTTTACTAATGGTCAGTGGTCGTGTTACCATCACCTGAACGGGCTGGCATTGGAGCTAAGGGCTATACCCTAGTTCTCTAAGGGTTACAGTCCGAAGCTCGATTTTTCTTGTGTGATATATTTATTACCATCATCCAATTGCCACCAAAAGGGGTATCCCGATTGGGGAATTTTTACGTCTGAGACGGAATTGCTCAGATTTATCAACTTTTAAACTAAGGGCATGTGAATTAACTAAACGCCTACAAGAAAGGGGCTACTCAATGACCGTCATTAAAAGGGCATATTCTAGAGCTTTAAAAACCCCTATAAATTCCATGTTAGAAGGTTGCACACGATCAACATCCAACGCAGAACAACCAGTACGGTTTATTAGCACTTACTGCAAACAATGGTCAACTATTGACAGCACACTTAAAAAGCATTGGCACATTTTACATACTGACCCAATATTAGGCAAACTATTAGGTCCAAGACCTTTGACCTGCTGCCGCAGGGCACCCAATTTAAGGGACCGGCTTGTTAAAAGTCATTTTTCGAGACCACCAAATAAACCCACAAGGGTTGGAACATTTGCCTGTGGTAAATGCAGGGCTTGTGCTTTTATGCACAATCAGAATATGGTCACTGACAGGTTTGGGAAGTTATTCAAGATCACTCAGACATTTACGTGCACTACTGACAATGTCATTTATATGCTACTATGCCCATGCAATAAGATCTATATCGGTAAAACCAATAGGCCTTTTAAGAAACGCCTTCTCGAGCATGTCTCTAGCATTAAGAATGCACCAGAATGGATTAAGAACCATAAGAAATTACCACCTGTCAGCAGACATTTTTTGGAATTTCATAATAATTCCAGCACTGGTCTAAGAGCAATGGGTCTTCAAAAAGTCTCTCTTGGGATCAGAGGCGGAGATATTGAAACGGCATTACTTTCTAGGGAAAGTGAATGGATCTTTAGGTTGAATGCACTAGGCCCAATGGGACTTAATGAAAGCATTACAATGAATGTATTCATCTAAAAAATAATCATCAATCATTAAGATAGAGACACAAATAGGTTTTTCTAGGTCTCTTTATTAATATTACAACGTTCATCACAAATGGTAACATTAGATACATCTGCACTCATAATTGATACTTTCGGGGGAATGCAATAAAAATCGCTAATGGAAAAACTATTCGCAATGCGAAAAGTTATGCCTTTGCGCGAACAAATTTTGCTTTGTGCGAATTTAATATAGCTTTTGCGAGCCCGGAAACTGTTTAGCGACCACTTCCGACAGTGAAAGACCGTTTGCGAATTCTATAGTTTGCGCCAATGCGCAGTCAATGTAATAAAACTTCTTACTGAAAAATTCGTTATGTTTGCTCCAAAAGATTATGACACTTTCAAGCACTTCTTATGAGTGCGCAATTAAAATTCGCAATGCGCAATTAAAATTCACAATGCAATAACAGTTTAACGAACAATATTATATTGCAAGATGTGGATTTTTAGTCTTATTGGTGCGAATTGTTTTGCTCTTTGCGACTTTTATTACATTCCCCTGTTTGTATCTTGGGTAGTCTCAAGTGACTATGTATAGCTTGATTCTTTCTATTGTAACAATGTTTCATTTTCACATGCTGTCTAGTTTGTAACCGCAGGCAGGCTCTCCCAATAAGTACTTAATATGTGAACAAGCAGGATTGGGATTATAGTATCTGATTATACACTGTTGTAATGTGGCAATATTTTGTCAGTAATGGATAGGACGGGGTTGCGCAATTACTGGGACTGTGACAGCTGTGATTATTCAAGGGCTTGCAAGCGTCCGTACAATATCACCAGCAATGGTTGGTTCTCAATAGCCGCATAACCCATTAACCCGACCGGATTGTCATAATCATTGACGCATCGGATCCTCCCCTTGATGATGCGTCGCCCCATGATTGGCCGGTTTACATGTTAACCGCTCCATACTTGTCTATTTATAGGGGGAAGCCGCCGGCAGCGGAATGCCTTTGACAAAGCTGGCTTAACGCTGGTGAAACGCGCGTCAGGCGCTTTTTAGCTTTAGCTAGGCAGGGGGACCGAACTTTCATTAATTTAGGCTACCTCTTCATGGCTGAAATGGGCGGGAAGCTCTGAGGGTGAAGGGGTGGGCGAACGACGGAGCTTGGCTCTGGGGTAGAATTTATGCGAACCTAGTTGTTATCCTTTCAGTACTACAATTTATTCCAGCAATTTAATAGCGGATTAATTCTGATACCACCTGCTATACCAATTTTTCCATGGAAATGGGAGGGTGCGCCGGAGGGTGAATGGGTGGTGGAATTATCTAAGCTGCAAAGCGGATGGGTGGTGGAATGAGTGGCAATGGAATGGGTCACCTATAGAGAATTTATATAGGCCACGTGATATTTGTTTTTCGCCCCACACGGCGTTGTTTGCTGCAGTTGTTTACTGCAGATTGTAGTGATTCACTACAGATTTTAGGCATTTAGCTTGACAATTTATTCATGGTTCGCATTTGTCGCTTCACCTAATTTTAGTTCTTTGTCTCCCCGGTCCTAGCTTCATTTTTAAATGGTTTCCTGGACTCAAGATTTTATTTAACATATCAGTAAAAGTTACGTTTTAACTAAGTTCCTTGAGTTATCGGGTCTCAGGATGGGGTGGTGCAATTTCAAGGGTTAAACTTTTTCTTCCTCTATATATATTTATTACCAACCTGCGGGTGTCATTACTGTGGTGCTACAGTTGCTCAATTAGTACCATTTTGAAAAAATACATAAAAGAGAAAATTTTAAAAAATCTCTGCTTTTTATTTTCAGATTTTATTAATTAATAACAGGGCCGGGCCAAGGTATTTTGGCACCCTAGGCAAGGGCTTCAATCAGCGCCCCCCCCCCCCAACCCGTTAAGCCTTACCATTTCCCACCTTATCATTACGGTTAGGTTTTTCAGTAGGATCATTTTATCACATTGCCACACCGTACTTGTACCAGCAGTCATCATATTGCCCCAATGTACTTATGTCAGAAGCCATCATATTGCCATCCTGTACCAGCAGCCATCATACTGCCCCCCTGTACCTGTGCCAGCAGCCATACTACCCCCTGTACCAGCAGCCATACCACCCCCTGTACCTGTGCCAGCAGCCATACTACCCCCTGTACCTGTGCCAGCAGCCATACTACCCCCTGTACCTGTGCCAGCAGCCATACTACCCCCTGTACCTGTGCCAGCAGCCATACTACCCCCTGTACCTGTGCCAGCAGCCATACTACCCCCCTGTACCTGTGCCAGCAGCCATACTACCCCCCTGTACCTGTGCCAGCAGCCATACTACCCCCCTGTACCTGTGCCAGCAGCCATACTACCCCCTGTACCTGTGCCAGCAGCCATACTACCCCCTGTACCTGTGCCAGCAGCCATACTACCCCCTGTACCTGTGCCAGCAGCCATCATACTACCCCCTGTTTGTGCCAGCAGCCATACTACCCCCTGTGCCAGCAGCCATCGTACTACCCCCTCTACCTGTGCCAGCAACCATATACCCCCTGCACCAGCAGCCATACTACCCCCTGTACCTGTGCCAGCAGCCATAATATTGCCAATCTTTACCTGATCAAAAATCTGATTATATTGCCCCCAAGTATCAATGTACCTGCAGGGAAATGCATGTGCCAGCAGGAAATGTCAGAATACAAGCCCAGGTGGGTTTTTCTTTATTTCTGTTCGAATGTGTTCAGTGTGAGCAGCGAGCCACACCAGCATGCCAGCTCTCTACAGCTCTCTACAGCTCTCTGCCGCTCAGTAGTGTCAGTGACGTCATCGCCGTGCGTGCGCACCACCGCACAGTAGTATGTTAATGAGAGGCGTCTAAGGTGATAACTACTCACCGGCAAGAGGGAGATGAGGGAGGTTGCGGGGAGGTTCCGCCCACAGTATGCGAATAACGCAACGAGAGGGCTGTGGCGTTGTTAAAAGACAAGAAATTAAAAAAAAAAAAACTTTTCTCTTAAAAGTGCGCCCCTCGATGGTGGCGCCCTAGGCAGCCGCCTACTCTGCCTACCCCTAGTTCCGGCCCTGATTAATAATATTTATGTCAGTGAGTTCTTCCTCTAGCAAGCTGCCTGATAATAATATGCTAGGAACTGTTCCCTTATCAGTAGAATGGTAATGGTGAATTCCCATTGATGAAGTCATGTTGGGTAGTTCCTCATGAAACATTATCCAGTTATTTTGGTTTGGTGATTATTGGAAGTAAGGGAACACCCAGGAAGCTTCTATTGTTTGCTTTGTGGCAATGAACAGGGATGTTTTTGCTTCCTGGCGCTTTTATTTATGTCATCAATTCTGTGCAAAGCATAACATTGGTTCTTCAAAATGTGTCCCAGAAATGTTTGCTATGAGCATATATGTTAGTGGCAAGACGTTAAGTAATTTAGGAGATTGCCAACATACAGCATGTGCATTTGTTCAGTATTTCTTAAGCAAAGTGTTTTAAAATAATGTATTAAAAATAATAATAATATTAACCCACAGAATAAAGGTCAGTTAAGATACTTAAAGGAAAACTATACCCCCAAACAATGTAGGTCTTTATATTGCATAAAACAGCTCATATTTAAAACCCTGCTTCAATTTTCAAACAAACAATTTTCATAATTATATACTTTTCTAGTAGTATGTGCAATTGGGTAATCATAAATAGAAAATTGCCATTTTAAAAAATAAGGGTCGCCCCCTGGGATCGTATGATTCACTGTGCACACAAACATCAAACATACCAACAAACCATACTTGTTAGGTCACATGAGCCAATTAACAGACAGAGTTCTGCCTTTTGCTTCAACACTAGTGATGGGCGAATTTACTCGCCAGGCGCAAATTCACTGCGAATTTGCGCGATTCGCGTCCTGCAAATAAAGTCGCCAAGCGGCCACGAAAATTTGCCGGCGTCAAAAATGGACTCCGGCTCCACAAAATTTTTGCCGTTTTGCGAATTTCGTGCGAAATTTGCTAATTTTTTGCTGAAGCGAAACAGCGCAAATTCGCCCATCACTATTCAACACTTCTTCCTGTTAGAGTTGTATTTCTGGTCAGGTGATCTCTGAAGCAGCACACAGACCGTCACCAAATGGTGGCTCAAGGCAAGAGATGTAAAAGGGCAAGATTTACTTAAATATATAGATCAGTTTGGTAAGATTCTTTAATATGTCACTTAATATGATGTAAACTGTCTGTTGCTAAAGTGTTCATTTTGGGAGTATAGTTTTCCTTACTATATACTTAATGATTACTTAAGAAGTAATCATATATACTTGAAGAATCCACTGGAGAGCAAAGTAGTCAAAATAGTTTTTAGGTTTGAGAGGCATCTCAAATCAAAGTACCTTTTGGTACTTGCTTTCTCTTAGGCTGCTTGGCAGAGGCATTCTCTTTCTTTGTCTCAGGCTCCACAGGCTTCCTCTCACTCACTGGGAACAGCCAGAACCCCAGGAATTGGAGCACATCACTTTTACCTCTACAGATAGCTCCACTCTCAGCTGGCACCCCAGCAGGCAGCCCTTTCAGCCCATATGATACAACTTGACTCTACTTTTCCCTGTAAAACTTTAGGCAAGACAGATGTAGAATTCAATGGAAACTGTCTGCAAGAGCTTATAATCTAAAAGGACAATGCTACATTTTTAACAAAGTATAAATATAGTTGTGTATGTAGATAAATGGCTCATTTATTGATATGTTTTGTTACCCACAATGCATAGTTTATCACAAGTATTCCACCATATTTGCAGGTGCCCCTAAGTAGCACCTGCATCAACCTAATCTTAGGAAGAAACACATTTCCTACAGGTTACCACCAGACAAACTGTTACTGACATAGGACTCTAAGATTATCAAGCACCTCTTTAGAGTCCCCCCTCAGGGTCCCCCTTAGCTTATAACTAAGTTACAGATTATTACATTGGTATTGAAAAATATGGGTGTATCAATAGTTCAGCAATAGTTCCAACAATATCTAATTTCTGGTGTTTGTTAAGATTCTCATTCATCCAAGTCATGGTATATCTGTAAAAATAAGTCAAATCAAGTAGACTTGCTTTGTTTTTCTTGAAGACATTTCACCAGTCATCCAAATGACTTGTAAATAAGATCTTTCTGGAATAAAAGTTCTAGAATGTTGCTCCAATCAGCATAATCTGTTTATCATAATCAGCAAGGATCTCATGAAGTTAGGTGTTGATTGTATTAGCATGATTGGAGCTATGAGGTGTTATTAAGCCTTCCAGGGAGAGGTCCCAAAGTAGCATCCTCCAAGAGAAGCCAGCTCCGAAGTTCGTGAACCACTGCCATAGTGTCCCAAAATAAGGCAATCTGGCCAGCCACCGCACAGGTATGTATATGAGGAGCAGGAAGTGGGGGAGGTGAGCCCAAACTAGGGGTACAAAAGAGGTACATGCCTAGTGCCCCACTCCCCCCATCTTTGCACCCTAAGTTCAAACCTCTTCTGCCTACCCATAGTTCCAGTCCTGGGCCTATATAAGGTATTCCCCAAATGAAACATAAGATGTAACCAAATCTAACATTACTAAACACAGAGCAAGTGTTCCAGTTCATGAAAGATTATCAAGCAGCACATATGAGGTGCAAATTAAAACTGCATCCAAAAAGACTAAACATATAACACCAAGATTCTTGCAGACATAACAGTTCCATTAATGTAGATAAATATGAAAATCATGAATTTGTTGAAAATGTATATTAACACCAAATAAATACAAATAATTAACATATGCTAACATAACAATACTGCAGTGCCTCGTGGAATCTCTAAGAACCACAGCCATAACTTCAGCATTAGATGTATGGACACTTCCATGGACTAGTCCCAATAACTACTGCACAACAATTAGAACTGTTAATGCAATACTGTTCTAAAGTAATAGTGGAAACTGCAGAATAACATTATTTCAATGGTAAACAGCCAAAGCCAAATCTATCTCATAATTGAAATAAAAAAAGCTGGACCAACTCCCATGCCCCATTTATTCATTTATATATTTATAATATTATTTATTAATAATTTAACGCAAATAAATTGGAGCGTGAAAAAACCCAATATGATTGTGCAAAAACTCAAATCGTACGATTTTTTCTTGAATCTCTTTTTTTTTCTGTTTTGTTCCCAAAAACCCAAATTTATCAGATTATCAGGCTAAAATAAACCCAGCTCAAACCAACTCAAAATCTGACACACAACTCCTTCATGAAGAGAAAATAAAGGGAAACAGATGCAGAGGGAGGGATAGTGAAGAGTAACTTGATTACGTCAGAAATAGTGCCAAATTTTTAATTGATTATATTTAGAAAGTTTAATATTTCTGCATGAAAATGTTTGTATTACATTTTCATTTTCATGGTAGTTCTATAAAACAAGCTATACTTTTTCTATTGAGGTGAAAGATCATTTTGTTACTGTATATGCAGGTAATTGGCTGATTAGTTCATTTGAAGCTTATGAGGAATCACTTTGCTAAGTAGGCTACTGAGAGAACCAGAACCGGAGTCACAAGCCTTAATCAGTAAATGGAATTGGGAGCAGTACATTGACCTGGTCTCTATATGCATGAAGGAAAAGATAACTCCTTATTTAATTGCTCCACACAAAGTAAAACATCAAAACCAATCCAGAGTTTAAGGGACATCAATTTACAATAGAAAACTGAGTGAATTCTGCACTATGAGCTATGGATCTCAGTAAGAACCTGTTTTTCATGTAATCACAGAAACAAAAATATGGGCAGCAGCTTTTGAAAACAGCTTAAATCAACTATAACCTAGCCAGTCATTTTCACACAGATCATGTCTAATGGCTCAGTTACATGTGATGAAACAACTGTTTGGTCACATTGTATTGTCACCGCAATGACTGCAAACTGTAATGAAACCTATTTTTAGAATGTTGTAGTTAGTCAGTTCAGTTCAAATCTATCACATGGCTACCCATCATCCTGAAACAGCACAAAGCAAGTTTTTCAGTGCTAAAATGAAGAAAGTTTACAATTTATGAACGTACATTATAATTTCATACTAGAAATTACACAAAAAAGTTCTTATAATAAAGTGCAAAGCTGCGCACACGTGCTTCCAGAAATGCACATGCAGTAACAAAAGGCAGTTAAGTCCAAGTGGCAAGGAAACATTAAATAAAAAATTAATTTCATAATTTCATAAGACCATAATTATTTGAATTTATTGTGGCGATGACTGATCAGGAAGCACCTTGCAGTATTACCTAACTACAAGTTGTAAGAGATGTGTTGGAAAAGAATGTGTTTCTGTGTTTTTTTTGCAAGTAAGGCTGTAGTTCTTTTGCAGGCTCAGGAAAAGCAGGATAAATGGGTCCCTGGAGTGAATGGAGGAGAGGAGGGTGGGCCCTTCCATATTCCATTCCATACTCTATTTAGTGTCTTCGGCTGCCCAGCTTCAGGTAGCTGTCTGATTAAGCTGCAGGTGAGCAGCAAATAAAAGACCTCAGTATCCCTGGATCCGTCCTTGTGCTAGAGGGGAGTGTGAGACTCCCTGGAGGGGAAAGTCAGAAGGACTTAGGGAGAAGCCTGAACATGCTGAGAAGCCTGGGAGATGCTCTGAAAGGTGAGAACTCCAAAGAGGGGGAAATATTTGAATGTGTGATGCTGTATGAACTGTATTCCTGTGTGTTTATGTTGGGAAAGGCTTGGAGAAATGGTGTCCCTGTTTTTTTGCTCCTGATCCTCTGCTAAGCCTGCCTACCATTGCTAACATCCCTCAAAATCTACGTGTACAGGTCGCCAGCTTGTCACAAAGTAAAAGAAGTATTAAACTGACAAAACAGACTTTTCCACGTTCCCATACTTTTTTGGAGTCATCTGTATTTCTATCCCTGCCATGAGTGGAGAAGGGGGTGTGGTCTGTAAATAATGGGGCATGGTCAGGGTAGAATGGGGTGTGGCCAAAATCACCTGCATTCATTTAGGGGCAGGAAAAGGAATTAGTTCTGTAATTCAATGTGTTAACCCCCTTGGTGCTTACAGGGCAGCCATCAGTGGGGGGGACAGGGGGGAGAGTTGTAGGGGGCCCCGAGGGTAAGGGGGGCCTGGCCACACCACACTTACTTGATTAGCCGGGCCCCCCATCTTTCTGAGAGCTGCTGACATCAGGAAGGCATGGATGTTTAAGGGGCCCTGGCCACCAATTTTCTCATGATGTGGGGGGGCCCTGGCCACCAATTTTGGGCACCATTTTTTTTTTTCATGTGGGGTCCTAGCCACCAATTTTTCAATTTTTTTTTTATGGGGGGCCCTGACCACCAATATCTTTTTATTAACATGTGGGAACACTAGCCACCAATATTTTTTTTGTTTTTTTACTGTGTGGTTGGGGTGGACCTGTAGGTGGGGCTTGCAGTGGGTGCAGTCCAGGGGGCCCAGGAAATTTTGTCGTATGGGGCCCTGCGATTTCTGGTGGCGGTCCTGGGTGCTTATTCTAAAAATGATCTGGCCACAATCTACACCTAGTGCTGGAGTGGAAATCTGGTAAATGCCTATGGGGACAAGGCATCTCTGTCCTTATCACCTGCCATAAAAACGATATACTTGTTGTGACCTATAGGGCTAATTGATGAAGCACAAATGTATGTAGCTATTTTTGTTTATTGCTTATTTGAACTTTATACACCTCTACTAACTGCCACAACTTTATGTAAATCTGCAAGTATCCTTTATATCGGAATACCTTTTGTCATAATTAGTATGTGAAAAAGAAGACTGGGGTTGCAATATTGCCAAACAAAAACTTGGATTCTCAAATAATATAATCTAATTGTGACTCTCAAGTTAGATATATCCACGCAGAGATTCTTATTCAAGGGTGAATAGTGACACATTCCGGAGCTACAACCTTTCCACCACTGGAAATTTTGAAATGTGCTGCCTGTGGTAGTTGACTGAGGAACTCAAAGAGCTCTTGGAATTTTTCACAATAGTACCTCTATTTCAGTAGCCTTAAAATGTGCCTACATTTATAAATTGTCTGCCAGGAGTTGAGCACCATTTCTGTAAAAACCTATTATTATGAAGGTATTGCCAAAACGTTGCCTTCATTTGATATTTAGTCCCCAGCTGGTCTTAAAAATGAACAAAGTCCACTTTGACTCCATAATGCAGTGTTTTCTCCAGACGTCTAGGGGCGTATTTATTAACACTGGAGACAAACATCACAAGTGATGTTTCCCATAGCAATCAGATCTTTCCCTTTCTTCTTACTTCTAGGTGACTGTTAAAATCTAATTGCTGATTGGTTGCCATGAGCAACATCACAAGTCTTCAATTTTAATAAACATGCACCCTAGTGTACTTTTGGCCAGCAGTGGAGATCAATCCAAAATACAAGAGCCAAGGTAGTACTTATCGCTGCATGCCTTTTATTACCTTATTGCAGGCTCTCTAGCCCATTATCAAGTGTGCTATACAAAAAGGGGACAGCACTTCACAGTCTATAAGTGTATTTTTAAAGGTGCAAAGTCCAAATGGTGCATAGTCCCTATTTTTGAGGCAGGACGTTTGTCCAGTATCTCTTAATGTTACTTCCATCTTGGCATTAACCACCTAATTGTGTCTTGGCAGATACAATTAGCTGTTTAGAAAGACTAACTGCTTTCCAATGGAACAGTATACTCTGTCAAAACTGCCTTTGAGGGAACCCCACATAGAACAGTCAAACAAAGTCTGCAAAATTATCCACTTTTTTTATGGTCACATTTAACACATGCTTCGTTCCCTGTATTTTTAGTCAGGGAAAACAGAAACAGAAATAAATATATCAATAATTTCTGTTTGTAATGTAAATTTTATTGTTCTTTCTTCTCCTGTGCTTGGAGGAACGATTAAAGATTTCAATGTGTAATAGAAACAATATGATCACCCATTACATTCTAATTTTAGGCAAAGGTACACAAAGTTGTATGTAGCTCTGCTGAATAAAATGTATTCTAAACTCAGCAAGTCTATCAGATTCATGATTTTCAGAACATATGGATACATGGACTGCTGGACTAAGGTTTACAAAAACACATTATTAATTTTGAAAGGCTTTGAGATTTTGGGGAAAGTCTGCATCTTGTATTTGATCTTTTTTGATAAAAAAAATACCAGTTTGATCATTTTTATGTGCAAATAATAAATAGATTTACATAACATATGTTCACCACTTTCAAGCTACAGAATCTGCATGTTACCCTTTCACATTGGGAGCTATAATACCATTTTTCCACCTATTACAGATGTTTCTATGGACAAAAATTCTGTCTCTTTGAAGGTAAAAGACATGTTATGTCATTCAACCAGCAGTGACATCATTCTTCTAAATATAGATCTGGAAACTAAATGGGTCATTAACTAGAAATGAAAATATAGTATCTAGAAGAAATAAATCAAAGGCAACTGGACATTTAGAGTTTTTCTTGAATGTGTTTCACTACTCATCCGAGTGACTTCTTCAGTTCAACTGAATTGGTAGGGACTTTCCCAACATTTAAACCCTTGAGGGTAGTATAGTCACAGATATCCAATCACAATGGTTCCATTGAACTTCAGTAAGGTGTTGGCTGAAACTCACAGATGTGTGGAAAGTGTGATCCAGCCACAATAATACCATGATTTTCATCAAGGCAGGTGTTCATTTTTCAATGTACATGACTGGAAGTGTGAATTGTTCAGCCACCAGGGTAAGGATGTCAAAGCGGAATTGTATGTTGATGACAAGCGGTTTTGAAGGCCACTTCCTCTGTTCAAAGATGGTTTTTCCACTTTGGCATGAAAATAAACCAGGCCTCACAGTAGTAGTAGTGTAGTAGTGAAATGATTATGTCATCAACAAAACTCTTAAATCTTATAATTTACAATTAATATTCCCTCTTATGTTACAGGACATGTAAAGCCTACATTTTAGTACCATGTACAGTATATGAGTTGGGCATAACTTCCCCTCCCAAGCCACATCATTTATACTTAATGTCTGCATATATCCTCTCCATTTGCCAGAGCAATCGCATTTTCCAAAAACAAACAGCAGCTTTCACCCAGCAGACATTTTCATCATCACACATCATCAGTAACATTGACATCTGCAAACAGGACATGTATGCTGTAAAGTTCATAGAAAACAAGCAGTCAGCACACCAATTATCACTTCTTCGTTAAGGTAGTGCACGTTCTTCCACTGTAAGTGTAGGAACATTAGAACAGCACCAAAAATGATTCTTATTTAAAAAGCCTTTATTAGGGAATTACAGCTGTAATACCCTAAAACACTAATAAATGCTTTTTAAATAAAAATAATTTTTGGTGCTGTTCTAACGTTCCTGCAGTAAAGTTCATGCAATGCAGAATGCAGGTTTACACAGGCACAACATACTTATAACATGCAGTATAAGTTCTGCTGGGGATGAGCACTGTAATGGTTAAGATGAGCTCAGGAGAGGTGGTTAGGAGAAAAAAATAGGATAAGACAGCAAGAGTTTCTATGGGAACCAGTAATGTTATCTCTTCTTTAGCTGTTAGACTGTAGGGTGTGTTTAGTAATCTAAGCTGAGAAGAACTGAGCATGCTCATAAGCCAACAGCCAAAGTAAATTCCTTAGGGAGGGGGCAGAGTGGGTTAGAAGAGGAGAACGAAGAATTGAGGAAACGGCACACAGAATTGAATGCAAAAGGGGATATACCCCTATAGATGTATTGTGTCAAACAGAACAACGTTTCGGGGGCAGGCCCCTTCGTCAGGGGGCCTGCCCCCGAAACGTTGTGCTGTTTGACACAATAAATCTATAGGGATATATCCCCTTTTGCATTCAATTCTGTGTGCCGTTTCCTCAATTCTTAATTTCCTGTGAACCCAGGGGAGTGCCGTCTCCCTAGAGGACTGAGCACCAGATTATTGCATACGAGAAGGCCTGGGAGTGCATACAAATTCTACTTAGAAGAGGAGAAGGCATTCTAAGTGAAGGGAAAGCTGCATCCTTAGTGTTAACCTTTTAATAACCAGAGTGTCTGTCACTGATTACATTTCTGTGGGGGAGGGTACATGTCCTTTAAAAGGAATTTGGCATGGCAGAATATTGTAATTTCACACATATGCATACAAATATAGCCATTAAAATGAGGGGACCTTATTGTATTGATTTTACACATTTGGTGACTTTTTTTGCCAATGGATCTATTTCTAGATATGAGTATTTCTAAAATTAGTTATTGGAAGGAAGTGCTGGTTTAAAGAGATGCTTGTAACTTATTCAAATGTGAAAATTAAAATGCAAAGTCTAACTTTATTAAAATACAGCAATAATGTTCACAAACATATATATATATACACTCAGGAATAATACAGAATAAAATATAAATGTTGAAACATTTGTGCAAGCCAGGGATCATATACTGTACCGTGTCTGTGTTAAAATAAAATAAAAAATAATAGAATGGTTGTCGCTTGACTTAATAAAAGTAACAGTGTTTTTAATATATGGGAGTTACCTACCATGTTGCATATGAACCAATCAAAATGATTTGCCCATTGACATGCTTCCTGCTTTTGTTCTATCACATGTCCAAGAACATTGCCACTAGTTACAATTCATGGTTATCCTTATTATTTGGTATTGACAATTCTAACATGATTCATTGCTAGTGATAAAACTTTGTCATGACATAAGCAATTTGGTTTGTTTGACATGGGGCACGATTGAGAGTTCATTGTGTCAGTGGTATCACAAATACAAGACGGCTGCTTCATTTCAATATTGGTTTAATCATCAAAGTGTATATATATGTTGCTGTGCAATTAATGCTACATTTTAAAAAGGTTTTTGACTTTGACTGAAAGGTCAGACATCAATACATGTTGAAATGGCTGAGCATGGGACGGTCATGGGAAGCAATATTTTCTTCTATAGATCACTCTCTCCATACAGAGCACTGGAGAATGACATATAATCCAGAGCTCCTGACACTGTGTCTGCACCAATGTACTTTGTCATGCGGCTGATGCAATATTCTGCTTGTTCAGGTGGCAGTTCTCTACGCAGTTCGTCAATAGTGATATAACTCTGCAATACAAAAGAATAGCAGATTAGCCCAACATATGCAATCCCCTGTTTTATTGCAAATAAACAAATGTACAAAATCAATTTCTACTTAAAGGGGTATGCGATTATAGTTAATATAGGTGTTACAATTAGAAACTACAGATAGGTTTTTACATACAGTATGGTGCAGAAAGTACACTATTCATTCTGGTGGGTAAAAGATGTGGTTGTGCCAGATGCACAAATCTGGGTGGCTTCATCCAAATAAAAAAATCTTCTTAAAATATTAGGTATTCTGATCGCAACTGTAATACCTAAAGTTTTGCAATATAAAACCTAAGAAGAATAATCCTCCACTTTGGAATTGGTCTTTTTGGGTTCAATGTATAGTAGGTAGGGATTCATCGAAACCAGGATTTAGATCAGTATTCAGACAGGATTCTGCATTTTTTAGGAGAATTTGGATTAGGCTGAATTCACATGCCTGGCCGAACCAAATGCAAATCCTTAGAGTCACATGACTTTTCCTTACACAAATAAGAAAGTTAAAAAATGTTGTGACCACACGCTTATTGCAAGATTCTCTTTCACCCTTTCTTTCTCTGATTTGCATATGTAAATTAAGGTTGAGATTCAGTATTCAGAGTCTTTCACAAAGCATTCAGGGTTCAGCCAAATCCAAAAAAAAGTGGATTCGGTGCATCACAAATAGTAGGTGCCATGTAAATACCTGGTATTTTAAAGGAATTGTTCAGTAGAAAAATAAAAACTGGGTAAATAGTTTGTGCAAAATAAAAAGTGTTTCTAATATAGTTAGCCAAAAATGTAATTTATAAAAGACTGGAGTGACTGGATGTCTAACATAATAGCCAGAACACTACTTCCTGCTTTTCAGCTCTCTTGGTTTCCACTGATTGGTTACCAGGCAGCAACCAATCAGTGACTTGAGGGGAGCCATATGGGCCATAACTGTTTGCTTTTGAATCTTAGCTGAATGCTAAGCATCAATTGCTTCTGATTTTAAGATAGCTTTAAATAGATGCTAGATAACTTGTAGAAATTATACAGGTAGCCTGTTTTATTCAAAGGTCTACAAATGAGGGTGAAAGGATTATTGCACTATTGTGAGTGCATACATGATTTGGCAAATAATGACATTATGGTTATTCTTATTTCCTACTAACCTTGTCAGAAGCCAGAATCTTGAATGAGGCCACAACTTGTTCAGCAGTGTCTGTTTCTGCTGTCTCTCTTGTCATGAAGTCAATGAAAGCCTGGAAGGTTACAGCTCCTGTATTGTTGGGATCAACCAAAGTCATAATACGAGCAAACTCAACTTCACCCTAAAGTAAAATAAAGACAGAACAAAAATGTTTGATGATGACTGAGATAAATAAAAATGTTCATACACAGGATGATGTCTTCGTGCAAATGACAGAGAGTCTAGAAAAGTAAAGAGAATCAAAATGCTGCAAATAACTGTGTAAATGCCTTTTTAAAAGTAACTAAATATCTGACCAAGGAAGATGTGATCTACAGCACCTCACTCGCCTAGCCAGACAGGATGTTTGATAGCTACAGGGGATATATTTAAACATGGCACCCATTATAAAGGTACAGAGGTTCAGCATGTCATAGGGTGCCTCAAACTTTTACTGGACCTTTAGAGTAAAAAGTTATTTTCTGAAGGTGTCCCTGCAATTGTTGCCAAAACAAAGTTTGAAATGTGACCAGTGGTAACCGATCAGGTAATTGAGTTAAAGCTAGTCATACAGAAGGATCTGCCAGTATAGTGAAAATCTACCCACTCTAATGATGATCCTATCAGACTGATCTGATTGGTTTGCCTGTTCAATGGTTCAGTGGCCACTGGCTGACAGCAGTGATCAGATATTGATCATCGAGGAGATAATTTTGGGCCAACACACAGGCTAAATGGCTGCTAAGTTGTCAATCCTGGTCAATTTACAGAGGATGGTCACCATGTTTGTGCATTACCCTAACTGTGTCCTTATGAGGAGCTGTTCTAGTGAGAAGGACTTGCTGCCTTAGAGAGTTATTTAGTTAGCTTTTCTCAGGGCATCTGTTTCCAGAAACTGCTTACCAGATCATATCCCATGGAAATAAGACATGCACGGAAGTCATCTGGGTCCATCATTCCGTTCCTCTTCTGCAAATAAAAATAAATATGCACATGAGATGATTGGTTAGATAAAGAAATTGGTTATATTATGTGAAAATAGCTAGTGAATGAAAGGGCAGGTGCTACTCTGAGCAGCTCTACGGCAGTCTCCTTGGTCTGTTCGATCCCTACTCAGTGCTCCTGCCCACCAAGAACATCATATAGCATCGCCTCTGGTGGAGGAGCCTTTAGCTTTTATTTATAGCTTATATTTGTTACATTTTTATGGGCATAGAATCTGTTGTTAAATAACTTTGCCTTATGGAGTATCAGTTCTTAACCATGAAATTGTTATTGTGTAACATGATGCCAATATGCAGAGACTTATGCTAGACTGCATGCCAAAGTGCTAATTGCTTTAAAGGGGTGGTTCACCTTTAAGGTAACTGGTATTATTTTATAGAACCATCAATTCTAAGCAACTTTTCAATTGGTTTTCATTATTTATTTTTTATAGTTTTTCTTCTGACTCTTTCCAGCTTTCAAATAGGTGTCGCTGACTCCCTTCTAAAAAACAAATGCTCTGTAAGGCTGCAGATGTATTGTTATTGTTACTTTTTATTACTGATCCTTCTATTCAGGCCCTCTCCTATTCATATTCCAGTCTCTTATTCAAATCAATCCATGGTTGCTAGGGCAATTTGGACCCTAGTTACCAGATTGGTTAAGATGCAAATTAAAGAGCTGCTGAATAAAAAGCGAAATAACTCATAAACTTTCAATAATAAAAAATGAAAACCAATTGCATATTGTCTCAGAATATCCCTCTTTACATCATACTAAACCTTATCTCAAAGGTGGACAACCCAACTATTCTTGCCTGTGAATGTCAATGCTGAAGTTTTCACTAAAGTTACATAAATATGATAACAGTAGACGAGATGAATTGCAGCGTTTTAACGAATGAAGTCAAAACACTGTTTAGGCTTTTAGCTTAAATTGCATAATGTTAATTAGAGCTTCTGAAGCAAATTTATATACTTTAAAAGTACAGGTATAGAATCCATTATCCATAAACCTGTTAACCAGAAAGCTCAGAATTACACAGACTCAATTTTAATCAAATAATTCACATTTTTAAAAATGATTTCCTTTTTTACTGTAATAATAAAAAAGTCCTTTGTACTTGATCCAAACAAAATCCAAACTAAGATATAATTAATCCTTATTGGAGGCAAAACAATCCTAATGGGTTGAATTAATGTTTAAATAATTTTTTAGTAAACGAGGTAGGGTGATCCAAATTACCGAAAGACCTCTTATCTGGAAAACTCCAGGTCAAGAGCATTCACCCCTAACATAACACACCTGTATATGATAATGATACATTTATTTTAAAGTTATGAAGATCCTTATTTTTTGTTGTTACTGCCATGTTTAATTATTAATGATCTTGTCTCAAGTGCTCAAACAGGATATTATTTATTAGAGAGGGTGCAGAAAAGGGCAACTAAGCTGGTAAACGGTATGGATAATCTTAGCTATGAGAAAAAAACTGGCCAAATTGGAGTTCACGCTGGAGAAGAGGAGTTTAAGGGGTGATATGATAACTACGTATAAATATATAAGGGGAATCATTTAATAATCTCTCTAATGCTTTATTTACCAGTCGGTCTTTCCAGCTAACACAAGGTCACCCATTCCAATTAGGAGAAAGGAGATTCTGGCTAAATATTCGGAAGGGTTTTTTTTACAGTGAGAGCTGTGAAGATGTGGAATTCTCTCTCTGAATCAGTCGTACAGGCTGATACATTAGATAGATTTAAGAAGGGGTTGGATGGCACATGGGTTCATGATTTTTTTTATCTAACTAAAAATATACTGCCTTGTGTTTTTGTATGGGCCATCACTAAGACTTGGCTCTTACTTGCCTGTTTTTCAGTTGATTTACAAAAAGTATATTTTTTATAATGTTAAGACAAGTTTAACACAAATATTTATCTTGACATAAATGTCCAAAACAACTTTTGAGTGAAAGTTTGAATTACAAGATGTCTAAAAAGGTGCCAATGTTTAAAAATGTTTAAAGAGTTAGACCAACTTGCATCACACATAATTGTATACCTGTATTGGGTATACTCACTCTGTCAAAGTGGTTGAAGGATGCTCTGAACTCATTCATTTGTTCTTGGCTAATACCCTTGGCATCACGTGTCAGGATCTGGTTTTCAACCTCATTAATGGTCCTGGCAATTGTTGTTAGAAGCTGCTCCCATCCTACGCGAATATGCTGAAGAAAGGTTAACAAGTGTTAAGTGTATGATGTTGGCAAACTTTGACATTTTCATTAATATGCTTCAAGATCTTTTTTTCTGGCCTAACATGGATCAGTGATGCTGGAAGATATGCTGAAAGGTTGAACCTGTTGCCTCTTTTTAATGTACGTTTAAGATGTTGTTATGTAATTGTTTCATTTCCAAAACAGTTCCAACACAACAGTTCCAAACACAAACAAAATGTGGCCATACAGTACATAATCTGTCCCGGTCAGTACTCCATGATGGATACCCTAAAAGGAGCCATACCAGTGGAGTCACCACTATACAGCAGACTCTGGGTATGTTCCAAATACACGTTCCTAAAGTATGGTGACTATGTGTTGTTTCTTGTAGTCTCCTGTATAAGATGTAGCATGGTAGGCGGAGAGAGAACACCATAACAATCTTTAAAAGTTTTTTTTGTGGTAGTGTCAAAGCCATTGATTTTTATAGTGGAGATGATTTCTATGAAATGAGCACATTTAGAATCATGTTTTACAGATATAGTAGAAAAAGTTGCACAGTATGGAAAAAAAAATTGCGGGAAAAAATGCCCATAACTTTAATATGTTTTGCAAATTTTTGCAGTTTAGCTTGTTTTTTAATTCGCCCATCACTAGTTTTGAGTGGCAAATTGAACAGTGTAGAGGACACAGTTATAATAAGCAAATATAAAATTTAGAACTTGAGTGCATGAATACCTTTTTAATGCTAAAACTGCTGATTTGCAAAACGTTTTTTATTTGTATACATTGCTATTCTCACCTCCATGCTGTAGCTTGTGTGCTTGTTATCAAAAATGAGAGATTCTTGGATGAGTTGGTGGTCGCCTTCTAGCTTATCAATGTTGGATTTGTAGGAGATGATGTTCTGCTCATACTGTTTGAGATGGTTCATCTGATCTTCCAAGGAAGCACTGATGTCCACAGAGATATGACCAATCTCCTACACAAATTAGGAAGCAAGGGTTAGAGCCTTAAGATTAGGCATTTGTGGGTTTTTACATTTGGTAGGATTAATAAAGCTTGCTGAGACTGGTCATATGATAGAACTGAATAGACCACATAGGGACAGATTTAGCTAAGGAAGAACAAAATGGGACTTATTTTGCATTCCAAAGATGATTTTAACTCCTATCAACTACAATCACACAATCTGTAATTAAGGAGCCAGGAAAACCATATAAGCATGTACTGTAAATCATGTTGAAAGGCTAACAGCAAAAGTGAATGATCATACTGTATATATGATTAATTTTACATGATCTTTCTGGAGTAAAAGCAATAGGGAATCTTTCTAGTCTAATGAATCTGCATGGGGCAACATGCAGACTGTAAATATTAAACTAGCAAGTAGATGTTATCACTCTTGTAATATAAGCAATTACCTATTATAACTGTGAATATAATTTCCTATATTATATATCGTGATATAATCATTTAGTATCATTTTAGACTGACCTCCATCTTGGTCTGGATCCAGGGCCCTATCACATTGGCTTGTGCTGCAAACTGGCGACGAAGGCGCTCATTAGCCTGCTGACGGGCAAGCTCCTCTTGCAGGGTTTGGTCTCTGTGAGGAACCAGTTGTTTCACCTACATAATAAGGATAATGGAAGCGAATATAAAATGGCATGCTACAAAAAAATTATATTAACCACAATGCTATTTGATGGGGTATGGCATTTTTATAACATGCATTCCTTACTTGTAATTATGAGCATGTAAGCTGATATGTGTGCATCAACCTTTAATTTTTCACACTTCTATAATAACTGATTGGTGTCTAACTTTACAGGCCAATATAATTTAATATTTGTCTTCATGCCTGTATTTGTCTGATGGAATTTTTAAAGGAATTCTGTTATGATTTGTATGGTGTAGTTTTTATTTCTAAATTACACTGCAAATAATTCACTGTACTATACAAACTTAATTTCTGACCCAAGAAGTGTATTTTTTTTAGCTTTAATATTGGTGTGTAAGCAGTCATCTCTGGTCATTTTGCCCAGTCATGTGCTTTCAGAAAGAGCTGCACTATGGAATTGTTTTCCGACAGGCTATTTTTTCTTCTACTTAATGTAACTGAAAGTGTTGCAGTGGGACCTGGAGTTTAACTATTGAGTGCTGTTCTTAGATCTACCAGGGAGCTGTTATTTTGTGTCAGGGAGCTGCTATCGGGTAACCTTCCCATCGTTCTGTTGTTAGGCTGCTGGGGGGAGGGATGATACCCCTCAAATTTGCAGTACAGTAGTAAAGAGTGACTGAAGTTTATCAGAGCACAAGTCACATGACTGGGGGCTCCTGGAAAACTGACAATATGTCTAGTCCCATGTCAGATTTCAAAGTTAAATATAAAAAAATTGGTTTGGTCTTTTGAAAAATGGATTCAGAGCAGAATTCTGCTGCACTATTAACTGATCATTTTGAAAAAAAAAAAAAAAGCCATTATTACTATTTGGGCACAATTTGTCTTATCACAACCCATTGCCCTACTATAACATACAGCATCCAAGTTGGGATAGACTGACACAATTCAACTTGGTAAGCACTGTGTCCGGCCCATAACAATTACTTTGTTTCGTATGTCTAAGTATTAGAAACTTTGTATGTATGTTGAAGCAATGGTAAGTGCTGACTCCATGACAACATGACACCATTGTAGCACTTACCGTCTCCCATTTATTGGAAACATCAAGGTGGGTGAGGTTAGTGTATGGGTTAATTCCGGACAGTTTGATTCCATAGGTCTGGGCAATTTTCTGGATCTCAGCCTGGATGCCCAAAATTGACATCTTCTCTTTATCTGCTTCTGGAAGTGTGGCCTTAAACTGCTCATGGGCTGTAATGAGACTCTAAAGAAATAAAATAATAAAGATGAGTTTAGTAAATTGAAGTTTAATTGGGCTAAGTTATTAGAATAGGATTGTGATAGGCTAATGCTGCACAAAAATGTTAGAATATTATTAGATAATTTATAATATATATATATATATATATATATAATTTATAAAATATAACTATTGCAATAATTTATAAAATAGAACTATTGCAGGACTTTGAGAATAGAATTCCCCCATGCCCAACAATGTCTTATTATACACCTGTGTGTATCTTTCTTATTCCTTTGGTTAGTTCATCCTCCTTCCTCCTCCCTGTTTCTTTTTTGTACCTGGATTTCCTCAATGCTGTGTACGATAAACATATCTTGCAGATCTTCTACAGCTCCATCCATCCAGTTATTGAAAGGAGCTGCTCTCTTGGCAAACTCCAAGTACAGCTGGTCAATGGTCTCCAGAAGCTTCTCTACACGCTATGAAGAAAAAAAAAATACAGAACTTATTATACATCTTTGGAAGATTCATTCCTGGAAAACTGTCTGATTATCACAATGAAGCCTAATATTTAAATTCTATTCCTATTTAGCATATACCACATAAATTTACTTTTTGATTTTGGCCAAATCACTTTTCCATTACCTCCAGAGCATCTCTCCTCTTCTGTGTAAGGGTGCCCAAATTATCCCACTGGTCACAGATGGCCTGGCATCGGCTGTTAACTGTAGCAGCATCATGGTAGTCTAGCTCACTATAAAGATAAGTATCAGTTACTCAAAGTTCCCAGCTTTTGCTCAGCTCACAAGTTCTTACATCTATTATATGTGTCTTTATAAAAATATAATTGATATAATATCATCCTATTGCACATCATATCTCATATTTTACTTAATAATGTGATCCCATCTTTAAATCTCAGCAAACTCACTTTAGCTCTTGGGCAATAGCAGCAATCTGCTCAACACGGTCCTGGTGGGCAGCCAGATCACTTTCAAATGCTTCATGTTTTCTCACTAGAGCTCGGATCTCCATAAGGGAGGCTGATTCATAATCTTTCTGGGTCAGCAGTTCCTCCTTTCCTGCATTATATGAAGGTTTCGATAAGGGTTGGGTGAAATAAAGATTAGTGTGTAACATATTAGGTGATGGTTGGGTGAATGATGTTTCAACATGGGTTCAATGAATAGGGATTTTGTTAAACATACTTTTTGCTTGATGTATGAATTAAGAAATATCTATGACTTTTGTTTTACAATTTCCTGCTTCTTCAGAATAATTACAGATCGAGAAAGTTAACCAAATTACAAGTCTATCAAACTCCCAGTGTAAAGATCTCCTCCTTATCTGTTACCTGAAACACATCCTGCAGCTGGGGGAAATTAGGTTTGTTTATACAGAGCCCACAATATTTTTAAACTAACCATACTGATTAGAAGAAGATGGGAGCTGAGGTAGTAAGGTTACAAACAATACAATGATCCACAAGTAGATAGACCTTGGATGGAAAAAGCATCTATATAAGTCTATAAAAGATTTCCAAGATAATTATGATAACTACATTACTGGACTTTTCACAGTATTTCAGCATATACTCTGTATGTTACATTTTGGTGTCTGTTTTCCTTTAAATATGGAAAGACTATGAAATGAATTTATACAATGACATTTTGCTGGTGTCTACTTTACCTCTGGTCCAGGATTCATGCAGAGTAGCTTTCTGCTTAAACTTCTCAGCCAAATGCTCCAACCTTTCCAGTCTCCTGATTTCCATCAGCAGCCACTCTTCATATCCCTTTTCTACCTGCTCCAGTCCTTTCCAGGCATTGGCAATGTCCTAATAAAATATGGAAGACCTATAAATAAATGGCTCCTTATAAAATTATTTGGTTTTGTAATGAATCAGTTGAGAAGCAGCTAATCATAAGTTGCCTTTGTTATACGCTTAATAACTATTTTTTTTAAAAGATGTTATTCGATTTATATATTTGTTTTTTTGTTAACAAACATAAACAAATAATAAAGAGATAAAACAGCTTTTTTTAATGATGTGTCACATAAGCACAGATTTTATTTGTAATCATAAATTACAGTGCCAAAAGTTGCAGCTACACACCACTTTCTAACTTACAGACACCATCTTTCCTTCAGAGGGCATGAATGCAGGACGATTGCTAAGTCTCAGCTTGGTCTGCAGGGTGTTAAAGTTGATCTCCAGCTGACACTTCTCTTGCACACGAGGAGGTTTGTGAACCCTTCTGTAGTCCCTGAAGTCTTCCAGTTTCTTCTGCATGGAACCCATGTCCTTCTCTGGGGTCCTGTTCTCCAGCCAAGGGATGGTGCGACGGATCCATTCCAGGAGCTGAGGGGAAAAACATATTAGATCCAATTTTAGTTTGCATAAAAAAAAGTTGAGTTTGATAGAAATATTGTTGTTCTTCTATATAGAGAGAGGTGGTCTGGGTACGATTTCTGAACATAAAAATGTGGCGAGCAGAAGTATATCTTTGTATCAGCAGGAGCTGAAACCCCCTCCTGGCCTCTCCTCTTGCCTGAACCTGCTCTGTCCAATCCAAGTGGGTGAAGGAAAAGATAGGGGACTAAAATGTTTTTTAAAGGGGGCCAAGGAACCAAATGTACACCACTGGTGGAGAGCAAGGATTTGGTATGTAACTAATTTTCATTTGGAGATCATCACACAAAGAATCTCTGACAGAGTTCTCTCCTAACACTCTCCAAGATCTGCACGATTATAGCAAAAATATTGTCTGTTTATCTCATATTTTCTCATAAAGCTTGTACAAGTCAATATTTTTCCTTGATCGCTAGCTGACCTTAAAAACAATATATATATATATATATATATATATATATATATATATATATATATATATGTGTGTGTGTGTGTGTGTGTTTGCTACGTATAAAATTAGGTAAAATCAGCAATGGATTAACACGAAAAGAGACTTTTATATAATGCCTTGTTTTTTTGTATGTCATCTGTATGTTCATTTTATACACCCATCTATTGTACAGTGCTGTGAAATATGTTGGCACTTTATAAACATGAGTAAAATTAAAATAATAATATTAATAGTAATAATAATAATAATGTGCATGGGAAATGGTTACCTCACTTGCTAACTTTTCATATTCCTCCATCAGCTTCTCATTTTCCTGGTTTACAGCTAGAACTTTACAGATTCTGTTTGCTGCTGTCTCAGCCTGTGGGAGGAAGCACAGTATAGTATAGTTAATGCTAGTATACTACACAAAAGGCAGGAATATCCTGTGGTAATGACTTGTTATAAGTGAATGAATGAACATGCACCCCATAAAACTCAGTAGAAAATGACCCCTTATTTACCTGCTCAGCTCCAGCAAATGCATGGTAGAAGCAGGACACATATGTCATAATTGCCTTTTCATCTGGCTTTGGAGTATTCACAATATCTAAGGAAAAGGGCAGAACAAATGTAATCAATGAAAATGGTAACTACTAAACTACACCCAGCCTCCTTCCAATTATTTTAATCTATTCCTCAGGAACAAGTAGGAAAATACAATTCAACACACACACACTTCAGTCACTTGGTGCACAGTATATAGGTTGGCATCTTCCATTGCTGAATACAAGAATACCGGCACAATATTTCAGTACAGGTATGGGACCTGTTATTCAGAATGCTTGGGACCTGAGGTTTTCCAGATAATGGATCTTTCCATAACATTCCTTAAGTCTACTAGAAAATATTTTAACAATAAATAAACCCAATCGACCCAGTCTTGCCTCCAATCAGGATTTATTATATCTTAGTTTGGATCAAGTACAAGGTACTATTTTATAATTACAGAAAAAAAATGAAATCATTTTTAAAAAAATTGATTATTTGCTTTAAATGGAGTCTATGGGAGACAACCTTCTTTTAATTCGAAACTTTCTGGATAACAGATTTGAGGATAATGGATCCCATACCTGTATCATAACCCTTTGCTAGGTGTTCAGTAGTAAATTTTACCAATTATTGCCACTTGGGTCAACCCAAAAGTCCATTCAATAAAAGTCAGACTGTGATTGAGAGGTTTTCCACTGGAAAACTTCTTCTGTATTTTAAAATGACGTTATGGCAAAGCTTGCATTAAAAAAAATTACAGAGAATAAAACAGCTTAACACCCCTACAGTGGGGAGATCACAAGTCTTGCAGAGAGACTGGGATTTTTGTTCTGGCTTTGGGGCCTGCTCAATCCCTGTAACCTAGCTAGCCCAGGAACTAATGCAAGGTTGTATTTAAATCAAATAATTTACTCCTTACCCTCTGCATCTAACATTTTGGGGATATCCAAAAATTTCTCTGCAACATCAAAGGCAGTGTTGAGATTACCAATGGGATCATCCTGTAAAAAATACATAGTCTGGTTAACAATATTACATACATATTTAACTGTAAACACTGTGACTTTCAATCAAATTACAGGCAGACAAAGGGCACATATATCACCCTTATAAAGAGTGTAGAGTTCCTCTCCTATACTATAACATGACACATAAGAGAACATACAAAGAACCACACACATTATGCAGAGATGACTTTGACTATAGAAACCTGCTGCATATAAAAGTAGCCTATAGATCACTGCCATGGACAAACTGAAGGGGTTCTGCAGTATCAGGTACTGGAAATGAAACATAAATATTTATAAAGAATGTTTGAATTCATTTGTATCCATTCGAAAACACACACAAAATATACACACCACAAACAAGGGCATTTAGTTAATTTATATAAAGCCTGTACAAAATAGAATTAATTCTAAGAGCAGCTATCATCAGAAGTATGTGATAGCAATACAGGGGTATAAGAAAGGTACAGTGTATATCAGGCATGCAAACAAAGGGATATCAAAGATGTGTTAATAAGGAAAAGAGGCATGGAAACCTTTTTGAGTTTGGAGTAGTCAATCAGGTCAGGTCTGTGTCTGTGGATGAGTGCACACAGTGCAAGTCCATCCTTCCAGCTTTAGATATCAGCAAGAAGAAGAAAAGAAGCAGGAAAAGAAGAAAAAGAAAATGAAAGTGAGGAAAAAAGAATATGAATATTATTTCTGGTTGCTAGGTCTCTTGCAGCTAGGGAACAGTTTTATAATCAAAATGGAAAATTTGTAGCAGAGGGCTTAGATGTGAGCTACGTCATAGAATGAAATTAGTATTTAACAGACCTTTGGTCCAGTGAAATTAGTATGTAACTGAATCTGAGGCCAGTAAAACTATATCACACTGATGAACATATTTGTGAACAAGCGAAAATGGAAATGTTTCCTTTATTGTCTGATTCCTTATGACAATGCATAGAATAATTCCTGTAAATAATAAATGTCTTACCTAATGTGGAAATTCTGTACATTGACATTTCTGTAAGGAGCTGTTTTTCTTTGACACCAGAGCAGCAGACCTTCCTTTGCAGAGGTTTCTATACAAGCAGAATATTTCTATGAGTAAGGACCAAACATTGGCAATACCATGATAAAGGGGCAGATTTATGAAAATGAGAGATTAGAACTCGCCACACTTTCTATACATTCATGTGGGATTTTTAGAAGCATAATTTTTTTTACAGGAAAGGAAAAAGAAACCCCACCAATAGTTATGATTCTAAGGTTGACAGGAAAATTCTAATAGGTGATGCACCCTACTTATTTAACACCAATAATTCATAATTCATAATTTTTAGAAGCATGTTTACCATGTTGGAGTTCCCCATTTGATAAATGTAGCATCAGTTAACACCACTGTGAACCTGGCCAGATCACCAACATATGTGCCCAACCTCATTAATGCTCACTATAACTTTCATGGAAGCAAGTTCTTCAACTATTTTCCAGCACAGGGGCTTTTACAGAAGTTAAGGAAGAGCCAACTACATAGTACAACATAGTAGAATTCTACACCGGGTCAGGTACCCATGGAATACCCGTAAAGTGTTCGGGTATTGGGGGCGGTGAAGGCAGTCCACAGGTAACCCTGCAAAGGTGTGGGCTTCATCCCTCCCCTGTGGTTCCAGCAGCTTTATTCCCTTTTTGTGCAGTTTCAGCACCGGGGTGACGTCACTTCTGGTCCAAAGAGACGTCACTTCCAGTTTAACATGTATCCCGGGTCAGAAGGTAAGTTGGATTATTGCTGGTCAAGTAGCCGATTTGTGGGGGAAATTTGCGGGTTGCTGGTCTGGGTTGTGGCTCAAAAAAAAATGGACCTGCACTTGTCTCTACTACATAGTACCCTCGGTTTTAAAATAAAATGTTGGAGAAGCAAGCATATTTTTGGAAATAAGCTGTAAATTCATTTGTTATGTTGCCGTTATAGGAAAAGGAAACAAAAACACATTTTGGGTCATGGATACAGTAGAGACTAAATGGACACTAAGGTGGAGACTAAATAGTCCTTTGTCTCTTCCATGTAAGTTAAATACTTAAAGATATAGAAATTATAATGACTCTAGGGTAGCGCAAAACAAAAAAGTATAATGATTGAAAACCTAAACATTTTATACTGATTATAACTATTGGCCAATATATGCTTTGATCGATAAATACCAAGTAGGCTGGAAAATTTCAGTACTTCATTTCAGGCCAAGTTCAAACCAATCCCTGACCCAGTTGGACAGCTATCATATCTAAAACAATTTTTGTTACAATTTTCTATCACAGGGATGTCAAACCCCACAGGTTGGATTACCAAGGGCCTTCACTCAATCAACCCACTAAATGGAAAAAATCATTTGACTGTACATCAAAATAGGTGTCATATTTTAGACCGGTAAGACTGGTATGTACATACATATTAAATCTCATTTATGCATAAGTAATCATAATTATTACACGATAAGTATATAAACGTTAGAATTAACCAAATTAGAAATGTGATGCCTGGGCCAGTACCTCGATGACACAGTGTGATTAAGAGATGATCATTACTTTGGTTGTCAAAATGTTAGTGGGAGCCCAGGAAACGCTTAACCATTAGATCCTAACTGTCCGTCATGAGATATACCACAAGTTTGAAGTGGTCAGTTGGAGTTGGGGTTTGTAGCAGACAGATACTGGGCAACCACTGAAGATGCTACAGTGATGGCAGGGTTACAGATAATAGCTACTTCTGTGCACAGGTAAAGAAAAGCATCCACTAGGACTCTTCTCCAGACTGCCTCACAGAACAAAGCCCAGTACCTGAAAGAGGCAATTTCTAAACAGAGGTTCAATTAGGAATCATTCATCTCTGGGACATAAATGTTCTTTGGTGTGATCATTAATACTTGTGATTTAGTGGTGAGCTAAACCATCCTCAGCCTATAAATTTGCATTTAATAATAATCCCAGAAATCTCAAAAAACTCACCTTCAACAGAAATATCTTGAATTGCAAAACGAAGAATGATAGTCCAGATCATACCCAAGGTCATTTTCAAGTTGCCATCAACAATTTCTGAATAACATTTTTAAAACATTTTTCTGTTACTAAAAAAACTGAATTTACAGCATGCATGAGTGCAGATGTTTATATAAATTCATAGCATTTGGCCAACTATACTGATCTTTGTTTTTGTGTAATTCCATTGCACACAATCACAGGACCAGGGGAATATTTTTTTGAATGAAAATGTAATATATCCAAGCAATGTTTCCATAGATATTAATTAAATAAATGTCAGTGGTTTTAAAGTGGTTTTAAAATTGAATTGCATTTCAATTGAAAATATAATTTGTCCATCCTTACCTGCAATGCTTGTGACTCTTAAAACAATGCAGCTGAAGTCAGCTGTCCTCCTGGCATGTCCTCCCACAATGCCTTGCATACTTAATTATGAGTCTGTCTTAACCAATTGCTTTCTGCTATATAGCCAAAACCAGAAGTATAGCAGAATATAGAGAACAGTAAGGGGCAAATGCTGCTTTCTAAAGCCTTTATAAACAACCCAAAACCCGTACCAAGTTTGTAATAAACGTAAAAGTTGTTTAGAAAATGTAATGTGAAGGGCACATTCATAGCTCATTTTGCTGTGTAGCTCATTAGACACCAAAAAGAATATTTCTATATTCCACACTGTTCAACAATATATAGGCTTCTTACTTCAGTCTACTCACCCTCAGCACCAATAGACACAAGTTTCACCCCTTTGCTTGCAATATAGTCCAGAGCCTTGTTCACATTGGCAATCTTATGGAAACGCATCTTTCCTTTGTCTGGTTTGGGCAGTCTCTCACCTGAAAAGACCAGTAAACTGTATTAGATCATAGGTGAATCCACGATTTCACCTTATTTATTATTTGAAAAGCACAAATTAATCGGTTCGGGGGATTTTTGCCCAAAAAGTCTAAAATAGACGGATTTTCAGGCTAATTCCATCCAGCATCGGTCTTTAATGAATCCTGAGAATTTTAATTTTGTTTCCACTAAAAATTCAGATTTTATAGTAAAAAAACTAAAATTTTTCGAGTTTTTACCATTCGGACTTTAATAATTAACCTCCTTAATATAGTATTAAAAGATGTGATAATGTTGATCCACCCTTTTGGTTTTTCCATAGTACAGTATAATGCATAGAATATTTGCTTACTGTCCCCTTCTATCACCAGACCAAAATCCCCAAGAGAGGACATGTGTTTTCATGGTCTCTTAGCTGTAAGCTCAGCTCAATCTTTATATTATGTTATTGTTATGCAGGTATATGCTTAGGACCTGGGGTTTTCCAGATAATGGATCTTTCTGTAATTTTGATTTTCATACCTTAAGTCTACTAGAAAATCATTTAAACATTAAATAAACCCAAAAGGCTGGTTTTGCTCCCTATAAGTATTATATATCTTAGTTTAGATCAAGTACAAAGTACTATTTTATCACTTCAGTTAAAAATGTAATCGTTTTTAAAAATTTGGATCATTTTGATAAAATTGGGTCTATGGGAGACAGCCTTCCTGTAATGCTGAGCTTTCTGGATAATGGGTTTATGCATAACGGATCCCAAATCTGTATTATAATGTTATTTCCTTGTAATCTATCACATACTTTAGGTACAGATCATATTTATTCCTTGGGTGATAGATCCACGTAGTCTAGGTCAAACCTTTTCGACTGATTTATATTAATAGTAACTTGCCAAGATGGAGTTCAGTTCAGACATTAATTTCACCTGCTCTAACAGCCTGGAATATCACTTACCAGAAATGACCTCAAGCAGAAGCATCAATTTCAGTCCATTTCTGAAGTCCTCCTCAATGTTTTCAATCTGTGTGCCAGCTTTCCGAAGGTGAGAGTTACACCAGGCTGTGAAGGTCTGTAAATGAATTGATGATGAAGAAATTATGACAAAGAGAAACTCATTTGTGGGGTGACAGGAACAAACAAAAAAAAGAATGTTTTATTTATTGAGCAAAACAAGACTACACTTTAAATATTTCCATAGGGAATCCAGTTTCAGCTCATTTGGAATAGTATTTCCAATAACTGCATAAAATGAATACACACCAGACAGAGACATGGGGATAAAGCTGTTGGACAGCCATTTTCACAGGCAGGATTTTCCACCTTCTACATGTCTGTGCTGATAATTAAGAAATGTTTCAGAAACACTTTGGAGGGGGAACTTGGACTATGCATTAGATGGCCAGTATTAAGCTTCTTTCTCTGGTGAAAACATTGCTTTCCTTTCTCTATCTATATATAGGAAGACAAGGAGTTGGCATCAGAAGAATATGCATTTTTGAGATTAAGTCTGCCCCAGATGCTGGGGGCGTCTTTTAGTCACGTAGTAGATGTCAGGGTGGAAGAAAGCGTAGATACGCAGGCTGAAATAACGCCTGGTGTGACATACTTCGACTGCTTTCTTATTCCCCATTCGGTTATAATTAAATTAAACAGGGGTTTCCACAAAACAAGGACCATTTGAACTTTACACAGCATATGCAAAAACAAATTTAAGTTCATTCTTCTGAAACCAGGCTGGTCTATCGGCAGTCTGCTTATATAGGACACCTGTTCTTGGAAGGTGTTATGTCACTATAAGGATAGATTCATTCTACAAATTACAAAATCGCAGATATTTAACTCATGTTATTTTGGCTTTTCTCCTCAGCTCGGTCGGCTATACCTTCCTGGTTCCTACTTCCTGGATAGAGACCTCACTCACATTCCAACATCTTTATTGGTTTTTTCAGCCTCCGTGAACACATTGCTGTTCTACAATAAGTATTTACTTCTTCTATTTGTTGATAAATGTATTTTGTACACCACCACCTTTCTGCATTTATAAAATCTCAAGGAGTACACTTGTGCAAAATAACTTCAATTATATAGTCATAAATAACATTTTTCCTTATTACTTTTAAAATGACCAACATCTGTACTAGTTATTCAGTGCACCCTGCCTTAATATAAACCACTAGACCCATCCTCCTAAATTTACACCATGGGATTTTACATACTCCCCTTTCTATCTGGTGAACCAACCTCAATTATATATTTTATGTCTGATTGATTCTCATCTAAAACTCTCATCTAAAAAACCATCTGCAGATATCTGTCAACTTCCAGTATAGTTATTTATAGGGTAATATTATCCTGGAGAGTCCCCAAGGAGGATTTATGGGATACACTGTACATCATCTTGGAATGAGATGCCTGGATAGCCGTACCAAATGGAAGAACAGGTGGAGGATCCTGTTACTATCTGCAATGTGTTGGTAACTTCTTCCTGCATGTTTTATGGCAGTGACGCTCTAATTGTAACATTAAACACCTAAACATGCCTACTGCTTTAACAGACCAGACTGCACTTGCTTAGTACTAACTAGAAATATTTTTATTTTTATTATCTTGATTTAGCCATTGGAATATATCACTCACAAAGAATAGCAGATGCAAAACTGGAGCAGACTATTTTGACATCTGCTCCATACTTTTATGCATCTTTTTTTCTACTGAAAAGAGTAGTGTACTGTGTGTGTCGTACTAGGGCCCACGATCGGATCAGCCCGATATTACCCACCTGGGCATATCGGGAAGAGATCCGCTCGTTGCCAAATGAGCGGATCTCTCAGTAGATGGTACTTCTTTCTAAAATGGCAAGGACATATGTCCTCTTTCAGCCCAGCAAAGCAAAGGTAATGCAAAGAGCAAAAGCAATCCTGCCCCTGGTCTAATCTAACTGGGGGAACAGTTAAGCATCAGGGGTGGGTGACTTCTTTTTAGATTTAGGGCAGATATATAATAGGTTTTCTGAACTACACACTAATTGACTAATTGTATTGCAACTCTACTCTGGCTTGCAGCATTATCGAACAGGATCAATTCAGATAGGCCTTTGATGTAAACTGACTTCCACAGACATACATAGCAACAAGAATGCATGTGATTTTACAAAAAAATGAATGGCATAAACAGAACTGCCTGGACAAAGTCTGCCATGCTGTTCAACTCATAATATTAGTGACTAGGATGAAAAAGATCAGTTGCTTTTTTGTTTTCTGTTGCAGCATTCCAGATGATAAGTGAGATGGATATGTCTGTCCCTAACATTACACTGGCCTCTAGTGGCCATCTGGCTATAACAGAAGTACAGAAAATAAAAGGTAGTTTGGAAGAGCATTTACTGAAGTGTGTGTGTGATAATATAGACCCCCAAGTTGACATGAGATCATAAACACTATCTGAATTTATACAGACAGACCTAATTTCACAGATTGAAAAGAAACAATTATAGTGTGTGCTCACAGGGACCAGTTCCCCATCCCTTAGGCTCACAGTGTAATGTAACCCCTCCCTCAATGTGTTCCATTGTGAATTTATGGATTCTGGGTATTAAAGTGGCTCTGCTTTTCAGTGGGCAGTGCTCAGATTCTCTCCCAGAATCCATCACTTCATAGTGGAATAAAGTGAGGCATGAGTTGCATAACAGTGTGAGCCTAAGAGGGAGTGGTTTGTATTATGGTTTTGTTTGTAGTCTGTTGAATTAAGTATGTCGGTGTAAAAAATACATTTATATTTATATGCACCTTCATGCATAACCCCAATTAAATGAGCTGTAAAAAGAGGGATGTATTTCCCCTTTATTTATATTGACCAGATTCTGTTAACCCATAACAACTAGGTATCAGGTATTTGCTCTGATTATTCTGACTGCATTAGACTGAGGATAATACTTTCCTCCTAATCAGAATGCAAATGCAGCTGCAATGTGGAAACATGCCCCCTACTTTAGAAGGTGGTCAGACCTAAAACTGGTGCAGCACATTTTGCTGATGATTCAGTAAGGGGCATATTTATTATGCCGTGTAAAACTAAATTCGTCAAAAAAACAGTGTAGAAAGCTGTATAAAATAAATATCAAATTTATCAAGGTGTGTGTAATTTTATGCCACGTGAAAGCCAGATTTGCCACAGTCATTCTAAGAAAAAATGTGAAAACATTTTACGCCGTTTTTTACACTACGAAGCCTGGCGACGCGTGGTGTATTATCCTGAAGTTTTTTTAACACAGCATAATAAAGTAGTCACTAGAAGTCAGAACACCCAATGCACCCGGCATTGTGTAAACAGGCCAGTAAATGCAATAGTACATAAGGTGCTTGGCCATGTTGTGAAGATATTTTACACACTGGTATCTGATTCCTAAACTATATGTCCTCTTTGCAATGCCAGAATAAATGTATGTATGAACATATACACCAAAGTAGAAACTGTGTTGCTACATTGCTTTATTAACAATAATTGAAAAGTAAATGCAAAAGGTGCAGAAAGGTTTAATTATGACCACTGATGTGCCAACACACAAATTCTACATATTAGATAATTCTATATCCAAATAAATGTAAATTGAGTTGCTGCCAAAAGCAGTCAAACACATTCCTGACTGTCCTGATAATTAAACATTCTCTAAAATAGGTGACAGAATATTCAGCAGAGTGTTAATTACTTCCTTAAAAGTGCTCGTTAAATTGGGGTTTTTTTTTGTTGTTCTCCTTGAGGAAGGTCACTGGTGGTGACTGAAACCATGGGCTATCAATACATTTGTAACTGTTTTTGTGCGGGTTGAACTATTTGTGTATTTCTATATAAATAAACAGGGGAGGGGGGGGGAATACAGCTTTCTGCTGACAACTGTTTACACAAGAGCACATTACAAATCAGTAGTTAACAGAAGGTTGAACAGAACACACAGAGAATGAATTGGCCACTAACAGTGGGGAAGATAAAAGACTGTTGCATTCACTTATATTGGGCATGAAACCATTAGAACAATTTTCTACTCCCATTGCAACTGCCATAGGCAAATCTAACACAATGACCAAAACCCCATAATGAATCTATGACTTCTTCTCCAAAGGCCATATTAGTAAAAAGAAACACCAGCAATAACCCATCCAAATAAAGTGTCATGCAGGCCATACATTCCTCAGTTAGTATTTTACACCCCAGTAAAACACTCCTAAAAATGCAGTTCTTCAGGGAACCTGTACAGATAGTTAAGATACAGTAGCGATCCTAGAGGGGGGCGGGCCCTGGTGCGCGACGTGCAGCCGGGCCCCGCCCCCCTCCGTATGGCCGCATTTGGCCGCATTTTCAGCGGTGAACGGACTGCCGGGGGTGCCCTGGCCCGCTCGCACCCCCTGCTCCCCCGGTAGTTCCGCCACTGTTAAGATAACTAATCATTAGCTTTTCTGTAAATATATGGTTTTCATAAAATCAAGGATGTTTAAATGAATGTGGTTATAATAGAATTATTATATCAGTTGACCTGAACCAGAGGGTATTAAAATCAGTGCACCTACAGTATATGCAGGAATATATGACCTCCCACTACATCATGTAAATATATCATCATAGCTACAGTTTGTAAAGGAATATATCACAGCTACAGTATGTGCAGGGAAATATAACTTCCAGCGACAACTACATTATATCACAACTACATTTTCTACAGGAATCTATCACAGCTACAGTGTGTGTAGGAATATACCACTACCTGCTGCATAATGTAAATATATTGTAGCTACAGTTCAAAAATATTTCATAGCTACAGTATGTGAAGGGATATAACACTTCTAGCTACAGCGTGTGAATACATCTCCTTTCCAGCTGACAGTATATGAATAAATATATTGCTTTGGCGACATTATGTGCAGATAGTATATCACATCCAACTACAGTATGAGCAGAAATATATCACACGCATTTAAAGTGTGTTCCAGAATATATCAATTCTATCTATAGTCTGTACAGAAACACGGTTTCCAGCTACATATTACCTGCCAAAACATATAACTCCAGCTACAGTATATATATTTTACTTCTACCAATGCAATTTCCAGCTGCAGTATATTCTAACATCCAGTTAGAGTATATGTAACAATATATTATATTACTTACAGCTACAGAATGTGCTATGTACAAAATAAATATATATTACTTACAGTATCAGCAATATAGTATATCACTTCCAGTTACAGTATTTGCTAAATACAAAAATATTTCACTTACAGCTACAGTATATGCTATGTACATGAATATATCACTTCCAGCAACAGTATATGCAATGTACATGAAACTATCACTTCAAGCTACAGTATGTCTATTTACATGAATATATCACTTCCAGCTACAGTATATGCAATATACATGAATATATCACTTCCAGCTACCATATGAGCAGGGTCATATTTCTTCCATAACCTAAAAAGTTTTCAGCTGCCTTATGTTTTCTGCTCAAAGTATGTTTATATGTGTAACTTGATTTATAAAGTGCTTTAAGGGTACGCAACACTTTACAATATTACAATATATAAAGGTAAACATGGGGAGGACAAGTAAATCAAGAAATACAATAAATATATATCAGTACATAGAGCTTAAGTGCCATATGGTAAGAGAAACAGTAGCAAGGAGGTCCCTACCACTACTAGGGTAGAGAAGCACACAAGTAAATAACATAATAAACGGCAGAGGCTCTAAACATATTGTTAATAAAATTTTGGTTTAGTAGTACACATGTGACGCCATGTATATTATTTGCAGGCTATAAGACTGACTTATTCATGACTGGCAAAGATGTTAGTCATCATTTAAGATTTAACTATTTATTTTCCATGTTGGAAGTATCATTCCCAGTACAGAAAATAATCGTGCAAACCTTGCTCTCTGCATACAATATAAATCGGGGAGATTTGGATAGGAACAAATCATTTTTTTAAATTTTGATTTGCTGGAAATGTTTCCCTGGTTTGATCATTATTAAATATGCCCCTAAATGGTGTCTTTTTCTTTATGCCTTTTTGCCTTAGATTTGGTGTTTCTCACACATTCTATGAAAAAGGTAGCTTTAATGCTAAGTTATAACACACTGGATGCTGTTCAGCTATATTATATGCATTACTATTGCTTAACACTGCACTGACCAATAAATTAACTGTTTTCAATCAAACCCTGGCCATTACTCCATACATTGGGCCTCTGAGCCACAGATATCATAGATGCAGTTCCATCAGGTACCCAGATTGGAATTCAAAATAGGCTCTGGCATCTCAGCTACTCACATTGGCTTGTATGAGAAATCATCATCCAACATGGAATTCACACGGTCAAAAAGCCAATACAATTTTACCATACATGAACATTATACATTATCACTCAAAGTTCACTCCATCTGTGGCTAATTTAATAAATTATTCTTTTAGTATCTTATTCATTCAAGCATATGAAGACAATTTAAACTACCCTACCTACAGTATCTGTCTTACTGATAAAATATATTTTAAGAGTGAGAAAAAAGTGATCATCTCTTTTTCAAAAGCCTCTTTCACCTTCCATATATTCTAGGCCATACCCTAAATTAAGCCTGCTTAGTCTTCTAAAATATTCAAGTGACCTCACACCCTGGCTTCCCCCATATCTGCCTCCCCCCTATAGAGGAGGACTCAAGCTAATTTAGACATTGCCTTTAAAGGTTCCACAGTCCAGAATAGCATCTGTTATATGATGCTAAATTCCTCACGCTACTCCCCTTACACGCAAACCATTATAGCCCAGCACAGAGACTTTACATGACTAAATTCTAATACCCAGGTTTTAGGGACATTGTGGTTTTTAAAAGTTTAAAATGTAATCTCGCATATTATTTAGGTATAAGTCTGCAATGAAACAAATAATAAAGAAAAAAAACAAACCCTTACAAAGACTTTAAATCACTGTTTTTCATTGAGTTAGAATAGTGGCTTGAATACTGGGCAACTGTAGTATTTGGTTAGTATTAAATTAGTATTAACAAAAACAATCTATGTTTATCATAATACCGTCTGTTCATATCTTACATTTCTGTATACATTTCCTTAAGAATATTTCCTTATAATGCTTTACAGTCTCTCATCACAAGGTTTAGAGCTTTATGCTAAACATTCATAGAAAGCTTTTGATGATTACCACCTTCACACCATCTAACCTAAATTCCAACTAAATCCCATCTTAATCTACTGCTCTATAAACTGATGTAGATTAGCATGACAGTTTACCGATTAGCAGTGCTACTTTGTAGTGCTGGGGTCCTATATTTGATTCTGACCTTAGCCCAACCTGCGAGAACTTTGTATGTCCTCACTGTATCTGTGTGGGGGGGGGGGGGTCTTATAGGGACGCTTGATTTTAAGCTCCAGTCCACTGGGCTGATGAACAATTTCCAAAAAGCACTGCATAAATCTGTTGGCACTATATATATAAGCGATAATCAATGAATGTATATCTTAAGGTCTATTTGCATTAATAAATGGGATTTATTATCCTACAGTACATCCTCTAAAAAACACCAATGTCGTTTTCAAATTTAAACAATTTGATTATAAGTTTTATGGGGCAGGGACCTCCATTCTCTTGTCTGTTTGACACTTAGCTCTTATGCTTTAATGCAACTATATTATCGTAATGACCCCACGTCTGTTCATTTAATTTACTATTCTGCTGTACAGTGCTTCAACTATTCATATTTTTAAGGACAATACAGCACAAGATGCAATTCGTTTTTCACTTTGCACCCTGCCTCCCAACCGAAATGAATTGGCGCATATCTCTGCACGGCTGACACTCAGACATGCCAGTTAGGAAGCTGCAGCAGGAGGCTTTGTGCATGAGCACTGTGGTGGGGTATGTTTTTGTACTCACCCTTTAGTGCTCTTGCACTACTGGCCTGGGTCAACGTAAATGACCCCTAATTCCTTGCAGATTAGATATGTAGAGCAGAAAGCCCCTTCTCTTGTGGCATGTAAACTTTGTATGGGTAAGGTCACACTGGGCATTTCGGACCTACGCTAACTGTGTATTTATTGAACTTTGACAATAAATTTATTGTGCATCTGCTTTCCAGGGTATCTGTGCAATGCCCACTAAGGAAAGCAAAGGGACTTCAAGTCCTTGAATCTACTGCTTCACAATAGAACAAGGTAAGGGAGGGATTGCATTACACTATGAGCCTAAGGGGGAGGGGATGGGTGGAGAAATTGTGCCAAAGGGCAAACCGATAAGAATATAATAATATAATAGCTTCAATCTGTGGAATCCCATGTCCCAAGCATTCTGGATAATAGACATCATACCTGTAGTATATAAAAAATAATGAGTAACATGATGGGAAGAAAACAATATTTTTAAACTATAAATCATACATTTTATACAAACATTAAAAATAAAAAGTATGCATTATTGTGATGTAGTATTAGAAAACAGCAGGTTTTGTGAACTACCCTACTTTTTTTTGTTTAAAGGTAACATTCCCCATTGAGGGAACTTTAACTTTATATAACTTTATATTCTAAGCATATTTTTATATAGCTTTCATTATTTATGATGTATGATTTTTCAGTTATTATCATTCCTATTCTGTATCTTTTCAGCATGCAGCTGTATATATGTGACTGGCTGTTGGGGGTCACCGACCCTTGCAACCAAACAACAGATTGATTCTGAAGCTTTAATTCCAATGCTATTCTCATTTTTTTATTGCGTATTTCTCTTTTCAGGTCCTCTGCTATTCATCTTCCATTTTGACATTATAATTGCTTCCTGATTGATTGGGTTATTAATGTCTGGCAACCGCATAACTTTTTAACATCCTTGCCGGAGAGCTGAAGAACTAAAATACTATCTATACCATACTAAAAGTTATTTTTAAGGTGAATACCTCTTTCAAGAAATATATTACATTTACAAATTAGAAAACTACAAAAATGTCAAAGAAAGGGTGTTGGAAGTTGAAGGGAGGAAAGGAGGGGATTGGTGGTGGGTAGTTGTGGGCACTATATGACATAATGATACATTACTAATAATGACATTAGATTGCCTTATAAATGGTTAGTGTTTGGAACTGTCTTGACTCAATATTGTAAGTGCTGAGTTCTAGCAGTAATCCATCACTGACACCTACGGTGCCATACCTAAGTCGGTACAAGTTTCTAACGCCCTTCAAATTGAATCAGAAGCTTATTGGCCCATGTATGGAGCTCAGCACTGGACTGCCTGACCAATATCAAGCTGAAAATCAACCAGATATCCATCGGGAAGCTTTTATGGTCTTGTCAAATGAGGGGTGCATCAGCAAGTTGAAGAGATCCTTGTCCTCAGGATTCAGTGTATGATTGGATCTTTGGTCCCAGGGCCAATGATCATATCAGCCCTATTTAGCCTTGGATGTGGATCGTAAAACTGGAACCAGATCCGCTTGTTTGCTAACTACACTATACGAGTGGATCAGGCATAATATAGCCAGCTTTATAAGGTTAGTTCAGGAGAAAAGTCTGAGTGGTTTCTATCATCCTGCCTGCCTTTGCAGCAGTTCAGCTCTTTTCCACATGTTGTGAATCCCTGAGTAGGAAGCCTGCCTATATTATAAAATACCTGTAATGGAGGCATCCATATGTTATAAAAATGCATAAAATAAAGACACACAGATTCTAACTTGAGAATGTATTTTATTAAAATACAATTAAATAAATATAAACATTGATTTATCATTCACAATCATTACAGATATGGGATTCATTTTCCAGAGAGCTCTGAATTACGGGAATGCCATTTCCCATAGACTCCATCTTAATCATATTTTTTAAAAATGATTTCCTTTCTCTCTGAAATAAGAAAACAGTACTTGTTCTCAACTAAGATATAATTAATCCTTATTGGATGTAAAACAATCCTATATGGCTTGATTAATCCAGAAAACCCCAGGTCCGAGCATTCTGGATAACAGGACCCATAAAAACTAGAAAATATATGAATCAATTTAAAAAGTATTTCTGGCACACCATTATATAAGTTTAAGTTTTTAAAAGGTATATCAGTTTAAATGAATGGGCTTTCAATATCATGTATTTTTAAACATACTGGGAACAGTTATTTAGGAGGCAAAGCACACAAATCTAGCACAATACTTCTCCCCATCTGAAAAGAAAAAACGGTTCTAATTGTGGTACTATGTCCAAGGCCCAATAGGTTTGTATAAGAACTACCTGCCCATGGCAGACCATAATTCCAAGTTTACCTTTGTGCTGAACAGGGGTGAATATCTGGCCCGGTGTCATTAATAATAATGGGATGTCTTTAGAATGCTCCATGATGCTACCCAGCTGTGCAATGCAAATGCACCATGGGATTAACATGCCTCTTGAACTCTTTACTATCAGCTTCTTCCATCTATGGGACAAATTACACTCTTCCAGTACATCACTACTACTAATGAAATGTCTCTAAACATCAGCTAATAATATTGGCAGAACATGTGAAAGGGGCACTTCTACAATATACAGTTAGAAAGTATGTACAGGTATAGAACCTGTTATCCATAATGCTCAGGACCTGGGATTTTCCAGATAATGGGTCTTTCTGTAATTTGGATCTTCATACCTTAAGTCTACTAGAAAATCATGTAGACATTAAATAAACCCAATAGCCTTGTTTTGCCTCCAATAAGGATTAATTATATCTTACTTTGGATAAAGTACAAGGTACTGTTTTATTATTACAAAGAAAAAGCAAATAGTTTTGTGGATTATTTTGATAAAATGGAGTCTATGGGAGGCGGCCTTTCCGTAGTTCGGAGCTTTCTGGATAACCGGTTTTGTGATAACGGATCCCATACCTGTAATGATTGCATCTGAATTGAATGGCATCAGTATGCAATTGGAGCAGCCCAGCACCATGCGTTTAATAAAAGTGTCAGTGATCTTGTCACTTGATTTGGTAAATATACCAGCTAATGAATAACAACTGGTGCTGTTCTAAAAGAAACATGCTGAAGTCAAACTTTATTGAGACAGAAACATGGTGTTTTTTCTGTTATACGGATATATCAGAACTTTGTTTGAATGTGGAAATCTCCTCTGCCATCACTTCCCATCAAAAAGAATAGGAAACTATCTGCCTATGGCAAATGCTTGTGGTGACAGATGGGCACTGATTGGGTTGGGTGAATTTCCTATTGTTTTGAATGATGAATTGAAATTAATTGAAAAGTGAAAAAGTGCATTTTGATGTCATAGCTTCTCCTGAGTTCCTTTGCTATGAAAACTCCACGTCATCTCTCCAGACCAGAAAAGAAGTCCAACAAACCACTTTAAGGGTAGGACTCCATGGGCGATTTCGCCGCGATCCGACGCGCTGCGCAAAAACGCAGGCGTCAAGTTGGATGCAACGGAAATAAGGTAAGTAATAGCATTGTCGGCTGGTGTCGCAGTGTTGATCAGACGAGACATGGATGTCGGATGCAGACGCTGCATGCTGCACGGATCAAGTACAAGGTACTGTTTTATTACTACAGAGAAAAAAGGAAATCATTTTAAAAAATTGGGATTATTTGATTATAATGGAGTCTATGGGAGATGGCCTTTCCGTAATTTGGAGCTTTCTGGATAACTGATTTCCAGATGACGGATCCCATACCTTTATATAGCCCCAAAAATAGCAACCAGGCTTCACAGTGCAGTTATAATGCTTATATACTACACAGTATTGTGTAGCACCTGGAGAAGCAAGAAATGCTCAAACTGAAAAAAACTAGAACGCTCAAACTTAGTATTCTAGTTAGAATACTCAAACTAGAGCTCGATACCACCTAACCCAAAGTAGATGATCATGCTCTGAAGTGTGGAGGTAACACATGTAATTTCTATTCATAAAGGTGGTCTCCTTTCCAATCCTAATCCTGATAACAGTCTCAAGGTCGCTGATGCATACAACGACAACTGCATTATGGACTACTAATCACATAAAAGAGCTGACTTAAACATAATGTAATCTGGAAATGTTCTGAACCCATATAGCTGACATCATTTAAGGACCTGTGAACATATAAAGCCTTTCTGTTTAACGAGGAGTTTATTTGTGTCCTCGTATGCCAAGGAAAGTATTCAAATAATGCGTTTGACGTGATATTCATACCATACCAATTGTTCAGATAGAGGTGCCTGATAATTAATCTTCCATATGCATTTCCAGATTAAAGGGAAAATACACCTGTGTTCATCATGAGCTAAATAAAGGTGGCTTGTGCTGGAAATCCAATCTACATATTGCATTAATTTCATGAATTAATCATAAAATAATGTTTTATTTGTGTTACTAAACAGTACAATACAGTGTTACTAAAGATCACTTTAATTTGATTAAGCCTACTTGGTTCTTAAATAGCAAGCCAACCCCAAAATAAAATGTTGTCTAGTAAAAGAAAACATTATTCTAAGCAACTTTCCCATATACATTTATTAAAAAAAATGACAGTGCTTTTGAAGTTATTTATAAAAAACAATTGCTATTGAAAGTAGCATTTGCCTAACTCCTGGTTGTCACTTTTTAAACAATGTTGTAAAAGTCTTGTTTCCACAGCTAAGAAAAGTCTGTTAATCAGCTGCCTTGTCTTACATTGTATCAACAGTCTGAGCCCTAAAGACAGAGAAAAGAAAGGAACAGACAAACACTGCTTTCAATAGCAAAACATATACACGTAACTTAAAAACCATAGAAAATTTGTAATGAATATATATTGCAAAGTTGTTTAGAATGATGTTTTCTTTTATAAAACAAAACATTATTTTTTGGGGTTGACATTCCCTTAAAGAGTATATTTTTTTAGACTATAGATGCTGCTGGTGCACCAAAGATTTAGAAAAAATTATGCTGATAATGTAATTTCACAAAAGTTGAGAACAGACAGGGCACTGAAGCAGAGTTACTGCTGGTGTGCAAATTTATTTTCCACACAACATGTTTCGGGCAACATATGCCCTTTTACACTTGAAAAAGGGCATATGTTGCCCGAAACATGTTGTGTGGAAAATAAATTTGCACACCAGCAGTAACTCTGCTTCAGTGTCCTGTCTGTTCTCAACTTTTGTGAAATTATATTACTAAATTTTGGTGCCGGGACGGAGCACCAGTGAGACAGCTATAGGACCAGCTATACTCTCCACCGTGTATATATCTACTATTATGCTGATAATGTGTGTTATGTACAGATACATGTACAAAAGCCAATCCTACATGCAGCCATTCTCTTCTTACCCCACATGCCAATAATTATATACATCCTATAACCGTGTGCCAGTCCTCTCCTCAGTCTTCCATTCTATACCTCTTTTCTCATGAATACTATTCATTCCCATTGCTTCTCCCTTGAGTCATTCTCTTCTCTGCACCCCATATGCCTTAATACCAGAGCTAGGCCAAGGAGCTTTGGCTTCAAAGGCAAGCATGGTAACCTGCAACCCACACCACTACCTACTGACTGTCAGATTTAAAGACAGAAACAGCTGGCATAACTCTAACAATGAGCTACTGCTTAGAGTAAACCCATTACTGAAGCAGAACTCCCCCCTTGCTTAACTCAGTTGGGCTTGGAGGTGTTTAAGGAGGCACATCTCTAGTACAGAAAGTTCAGTTGTCCTCTAGGCAAGTTTCTTGAAGCTACCAGTACAAGTACTTTACCATGCCACCCCAAAGTGCTGCCTAAGGCAAGGTTCTCATCTTGCCTTATGGCAAGATGTACCTGGCTCAAATGATGCTCTGCTGTTCATCATAAAACCCACTATGCCTTGAAGGTTATCTCTTCCACCTCTTGGCACTTCTTCTACACACTTGCTGTCACATTACTCACAGCACCACCTGCAGTCAAACTTTACTGGGCAGTCTTGAGTTTCATCGAGAGAGATTTGTCCATGATAAGCCACAGAGTCAGCAAATGTGAGAGACTAGGATGGTAGTTTTCAAAGCCATGGATGCAGCACTAGACATTTTATGAACATGTGTGGCACTGTGGTCCATATTTAATTGGTTTTGGACAATAAAATAACAATAGATTGCAATAAATAGTTGGATGAATACCCCTGATTATTTAGATAATTGCTGTTGCTTGATCCACTAGTACACTCGGTCAATAAGGTCATTACAGTCCAAAGTTAGTGCTGTTTCAGGGCGACTATACTTGGTACCTGGCAACAACAAGGCATGGGAGTTCATTAAATTGCAAGTAAGTGCAGTGCTTGGTTACAGTACTGACAGAAGCTGCGATTCACATTAGTCACATTTGAATTGTAGATTCACATTTGTAAGAAACAAGTACCAGACACAATATCCATTAAACAGGTAGTTCACCTTTACGTTAACTTTTAGCATGTTATAGAATGGTCAATTCTTAGCAGCTTTTCAGTTCAGATCTTTATTCTTTATTTCTTATAGCTGTTTAATTATTTGCCTTCTTCTTATTCCAGCACAGGCAGTGCAACTAGATAGGCAGGAAGCCACATCTGCCCACAGTGACTTGACTTCATATGGTATTCTATTGTACATTTATGATCCACAAATGCCATACCTCCCAACATTTTGGAAATAAAAAGAGTGGCAAAAAAGTTGCCGTGCAACGCCCACGCCCACTTTTATTGCCACGCCCCTAATTACCATGTTCATTTTACAAAATTTGGCAGGTTATGAAAGTCTGAACATATTTCTGTGTTTTTTTTTCCAGTTATTACAGTTTTGCTAATGAAGGTGAATTGCCCTTTAAGCTGTGAGTCTAACTTTTCCAAAGGGACCTGTTATCTCATATTGTTACTTATTTGCATATCTTGAAATTGTTACAAAAGTATCTTATCTACTGCTGTGGCTGTTCTGAGCTCTCTGCCAAAAGCCAATTAAGTTAGAAACTTTGTTTCTTTTTCTGGCTGTTCAGTGCAGAGAAAAACGGGACTTTCCAGAAGAAATGAGGGACTGTGGGTTGAGCTGTCCCACTAAAAACGGGACAGTTGGGAGGTATGACATGCATGACTCCTAAGTGTGACTGTTCTCCTCATGCCATAGGCAAACTGTGGTAGGGATATTAGCACTATTTATTAATTAAATAGGCTCAGAGATGTGAAGCTGTTCTCATGTCACACAGAATTGGTTCATGTTATACCCTGGAATTATTCAATAGAATTCAATTAGGTTCCAAAATTCTAGCTGGTGATCTGGGGATGGTCAATCTGAAATCAATCTTGCTTTAAGATTGGGGGTTAATTTAGAAGTCTTGGCTAGTACAAACCTAGTTATGAGAGTATATCTGACCAAATGTTAACTTTAAAAAAAAAAAACCTTTAAAAAAATCTGACCAAATGTTGGTAGCAGCCTCAAGCAAATGATACTAATAATCACTGCTCTAGAGGTAATTAGCTTACACAAGATATATTTGGCAAACAAGCAAATTTAAAACTAAAAGTTGTTTGGAATTGGTTTCTCAGGTTCTGTTCCTTCACATTAGCTGAGACTGGAAATATTTCAGTATACCTCAAGCTGGCCATACAAGACAACTTTTAGAATAGCTGACTCATCAGGTTTGGCCACACGCAGGAATGTACTAATTGGAATAGTGCACACAAGTGAAGTTCCAGGCTGACTGATGACCCCATATGGTCATCCTTTCATAATCAGTTTACCAAGATCAAGTAATGCTTTGTTGAACTAATGGTGCATCCCATTTCTGTGATAAGCCACCTGTGGTCAAACACAGCACTTGGTACTAAAAGTAGCAATGTTCCAAAGCATTTATTACTGCTAGTGTTGGAAAGTAGGGTGCCTCTGTTTGCAGAGGAAAGTCTAGAATAAGTATACAAATCAATGCTGGGAACAATTATATGCACAGGAATAAGAAAAGGCTGAGAGCTAGACCACCAAACTTAAGGACAACTACCCCAACGTATTTCCAACAAGTCCACTCCCTGCACAGAATCCCCTGCCCCCTTTAGAACCATCATTTTTGACTGCATCCCTTATGAAAATCACCTAGTGGCAGGGCCGGATTTTCCTCCGTGGCACCCTCGGTCTTAGCACCCGCTGACTGCATCACAGGCACGCCCCACACACACATGCGCAATCGCACATACACATGTGCTGGAGCACCAGGGACCTGTGGGTCCCCAGTGCAGGTTACTATGCATGCCTCCCTTACATTTTTGCCATCCTAGACACGGCCTTTGTGGCCTGACCACAAATCCGGGCCTGCCTAGTGGCAACTAATAAATCTTCTGGCTATCAGGGCATGTGAACCTGGTTGGAGATTGGAATCCTGGGCATTTAAAATGGGCCACCAATCCAATTGGGCTGCTCTGCATTTTCTGAAGAGATGCAGGGAAAGGAACAAATCTGAGGCACCCAGATGATGAACTTTGGCAGGGACGGATGAGCCAATGCAGGAAGTAAACTGGTTGGAAATGGGTAGGAGGTAGGGTTTGATTTTTTTAAGTGATAAAAAAAGACTAGGCTAGGAAAAAGGCTAGGAAGTCTATAAGAATAACTAATGGGTCACCTACCTTATTAAACAGACTCAATTCATTTAGGTAAACATATTTCTAAAAGTAACCAACCAATCTTAGATAAGCCATCCCTAATGCTCAGGGAATACATATTTATTTCCATATAGTTCTGTTGCAAAGCATGTTCATAAATGAATGGTCAACTGCGTATGAAAATGTCCTGTCCAAGAGCAAAGGCACATGAAAGATTTGCCTTCCACTACTTGGCCACAGTTGTCCCATTGCACCATGAGTAGCTGCTAAATCCCAATTTCTGACAGTATATATCTCTGCATACTTCAAACAATACCTGTTAAGGGGCTAATTGTAGAACTGCACTGTGGTTTCAGCAGAAAGTGTCCTATTGTGATCTTTTTGATAGTCACTAGTCAGTTGCAAAGAAATAGAAATTATGTTAATAAACATCAAAGTACAGATGTCAGGGTCTATTGTCAGTATGCCCCAGAACCTTACTTTTCTCCATGTTATACTGTTGAATATTGATTTAAAACCCCTAATAAGTTGCCATTAGGTTTGCCGCCTGGTCGGTATTTTACCGGCCTGGTCGTTAAAAAAATGACTGATCCCAATGTTATTAAAAGGGAAAAAAGATAAATATATAGGAAGGCCAGTATTTTTTTCCAGAAACGGTGGTAACCCTAGTTGCCATGAGAACATTCTTGTTCAGCTAGCTGATTGCGTCTAAGTCATACATAGACAGGTCTGGATTTACAAACCCCCCACCCTTCCTGTGTTTGCTTATGCATGCGCATGTCTTAATAGTCAGGCGCAAAACTGAAGACTGGCAGGCTAGTAACTAATCCAGATGCTTCCCTTGAAATTGTGCCGTCCTAGGCCCAGGCCATTGTGGCCTTGCCACAAATCCCGGCTAGCATATAGAGCTTCTCTGCTGGTAGAGAACACACTTCTGCCCCATGTGTGCAACTGGCTTGAATGCAATTCGCCTGTGCATTTTCTCACCTTAATTGGTTAAATGTGTGCAGTGACAGGCATTCAAACCAGTTACTGTAAAGATAAAGCAGATGGTGGTACAGAAATGCGTTACAGAGGCCTGTGGGTTTTACCATCCCAACAGGTCCCTGATAATGGAGACACACACAGGCAAATTTTAGGTAAGCCTCAGTTTACCCAACTGATTTGCCTAGAGAAAATTGTTTATACACAGACTATTGACACATCATGACTGAAGCAGTCAAGACTACCTCCAAATGGGCCCATTCATGTAGTGATGGTTGGAAAATTTGGCTGAAGTCTGCAATATAGTCAAGATAAGCACAATAACCTTGTGCGATTCCTTCTATCAAAAACAGTTTAGTTGTTACAAGTAGTCATTGCTGGAACTATAAAAATGAATAGTTTGTGTGCCCATACATTGACACGCATTATATGGGATGTAAGCTGGGCTACACTTGACTGAGTTGGGTTGAAATGGTTGCCTCCTATATTGAGATTTGATCATTCAAATATTACCTAATATAGCAAAGAAAAGAGATGTGGTACAGTTCAAGACCAAAAGTTTGTGGAAACATCCCATGTCATCAGCCCAGTTAGACTCACTAGCTGCCAGATGGGGTGAATATCTGCTTTTTGGTGACCAGGCTAATAGATTATTCCATGTAAAACTGGTTGTGCATGGACCAATAAAATCTGCAATCTTGGCCCCTTTAGAGCCAGCAGCTTATTGGCCTGTGCATGGGGCGCACCAAATGGCGTGCATGATTAATTTCTATCTGAGGACCATATTGGCACATTGATGTGTTCCTTGTCCAATGGATCTCTATAGCAATGCTGTATGATCCAATCATTAGCTCCAACCCCCCCATTTTGTAATGCATGGGTGGCTAAATCAGGTCTAGATCTGCTCATTTGGTTCCCTCTGACTTTACTGTGTATGGCCATTTTAAGACCTGCCTTAATAAAACACTGTACTATTCAAAAGCACAGATAACCATGGTACAAATTTCTGCATAAAATAGAAATTTCATGGATACCTCCTGAGACAAAGGGTGGTATAATCATTACTCTTGCTGTCCTACCATAAAACATGACCTGAAACTATGATTTAGCCTGACATACTACAAAAATATTAATGCTACTGGGTAAAATGAATTAAAATTAATTAAAGGGTACCTGTCATTGTAAAATTGCTTCCCCCACAAGAGGTGTGGGCTAATAGAACACTCCAATTGGAAGAAACAATACTATTTGGGCCAAGAAAAAGAAGTGAGTGCTATGTTGCCCACACTGGGAGGAAGCACCTAATATGAGCTGACACATGACCAGACACATACGCATAATAAGCAAGTCAACCGGTTTGCTCATTGTACGGGTATGTAAGATGTCACACACATCTCCAGTGGTGGAAAACGATTTTACTATGACAGGTAAAAAAATGATTCTGTTATGGACAGACACACATACATGCAACAGTTACCAGCATATAAACAGTTGCACAAACATTAACATATGGGTGTAATCAGAAACACAGCCTCCATGATGCACATGTAAATTAGAAACATGTACAGCTTCTTACTTAAAACATTTATTTGTGCATTTTAACCACAGCAAAATTACATATTAACACATTCAAAAACACACCACAGTGCAGTGTCTCTCCCCCCCCCCGGGTCTGCCTACCTTGTGTTAGCCACTCCCTCCTGACGCGTTTCACGCTATTGGGCGCTTCATCAGAGGAGGTGATGCACATGCAGCAACACATACAATGAAACCAATATACCTACTGTACATACACATGCATCGTGATAAACAGATACACAATTAAATATACAGATACAGGTATGAGTCCGGTTATCTATAATGCTCGGGACCTGGCATTTCTGTATAATGGATCTTCATACCTTAAGTCTAGTAGAAAATCATTAAATAAACCCAACAGGCTGGTTTTGCCCCCAATAAGGATTAATGATTTCTTAGTTTGGATCAAGTACAAGGTACTGTTTTATTATTACAGAGAAAAATGAAATCATTTTTAAAAATCTGGATTATTTGGATAAAATGGAGCCTATGGGACTTTCTGTAATTCAGTGCTTTCTAGATAACTGGTTTCAGGGTGACAGATCCCATAACTGTATTTGTAATGCACAAAAATAAATAAATTCCCCCAAAAGATAAATGCAAATAAAAATGATTTTTCTGGTATGCGTGCCAAGAGGTGGGCAATAAGGTAAAAAATGGTCACACTGTCTGATCTAATGTCGGCATATGCACACACATATATATGTACAAAATCACACACAATACAGTGTTTTGCTTTTATGAATGTGTCATTTTTTGTTTAAAGGAAAGTTGGATTTTGTGGGGTGTGCCAATATGTTAGGCACACCCAGTGCAACCAGTTGCTCAGTTTTTTTCCACGGTTGATGCTCCTTTTAGCACAAGCCCTAGGACTGTGTGCTGCTGTGCTATTTTGCTTACCTTTTCCAAGCATCTCTAGCACTGGGTGCCTGTGAATAGATTATGTTGGGGCAGCTAAAAAAAGAGCATTAGCCCTGGGAAAAAAACTGATTTAATTCACTGGAGGGTGCCAACATTTTGGCACCCCCCAGCGATTTAGCCTTTTTGCCCTACCTTAAATGTGCTTCCTTTGTTTATTTATATTAGCCAAAAGAAGCCTAAATATAGCAAATTTACCTATTTTGTGGGAAAGTCCATGTAGCCTTTTTTCCCCAATATAAAAAGCAGGTTCCAGTTTATTCAATTTCTGAACAATTTGAAAGCAGTAATATTCTAAAATATCTCCACAGGTCTGAATTTAGGGAAGAGGCGGTAAGGGAAATACAAAAAGGCTTGGTGGTAGTGGCAGGAGGCTTACCTATTGCCCATTATTGAAAAAAACAGTGCCAAAAGCCGTCTGCTGCCTGTGAGATGCTGGGGTTGCAGTCTAACAACAACTGGAGGACCACAGGTTGGGCAACCCTAACATTAATTATTCCATAAATGTTAACTATTTAATTTGTACTTTAACCAAGAGACACCGCTAATACTGGGGCCCTGGGCAAATGGTTGTCGTTTCCAGTAAGTGCTATCAGGGAAGCAGGCTGATGGAATAACACTTGGTCTGTCTGCTGGAAGTGGGTGCAAACAACTGAATTAGGCTAGGAATTATTAAAGGCTGAATCCATTTCTTACATGTACCAAATGCATTATTATACAGAAAACAAGTATTGTTAAGTGCTATAGGTATTTACAGTCTACAATAAAGGCAATAACTGTAAGTGACATATTAGTTGCAGTACTGATAGACAAAAGCACACGTATACTGAGTGGCAATATATTTATTCTATAAAGGGAACCCAAAGTATGAACTGTTGAAAATAAGCTGTGCACAATATTGATGGATATGGGGGGGGGCTCCTGTATATTTGCAGTTAGGAATGATGCAGTATATGAGCCCTTTTGCAGCAAATAGCATGGTTGGACCAAAAGAGCTCAGAACCTTCAAGCGACTTACCCTTTAAACACTGACCATCCCTTATACAGCCTAATAATCTGCAGCAAAGCAAATATTTTGCTAGTAACTCTAGCCAAGCCATTTTCAAATGTCTGTAGTCAGTGGAGCATTTAATATAAGAAAAGAGTCCCCTACATGTAATACTCATGGGAGCCTATACTAATTACACAGCCACATGGTGTTATTTGTTCTAAATATTTATGGCAGACAGATAAAATGACTGGCTTGATGTCACCAGAGATCTGGGAACCTTCCGTGTCTCTATATATGTATGCTGAAGTCATAGCCCACTATAAAGTCTTCTTCTTAGCTATGACACCTGATCTATCTCTTCATACATTCCTTCTCATCATGACACCTTCATCCTAAAATGTCAGCAACCTATAAGGCATCATCCCTCCCTGAGTTATTAGAAGGGATCAGCTGTTTCCTAAGCACAGATGCAGCCCTCCACTCACTCCCTGCCTTGTGCCCCCACCCTTACAAGGATCTCCTTGCAGCCTTCTAACCAAAAAGAAGGGGGTGGAATGAAAAACAATCCATCGCTCTTGCTGAACCCACTCCTTCCAAAAAAAGCATCAGCTGGACATCTTAACCCAGGCTGAGGATAGGGGAGGGGCATGAATGGGAGAGCTGGTGGCACCTGTTGAGTTGCCAGCTGATGATACTATGTGAGTAGACTGGGAAATTTCATAGACATTCATCTTGAGCTGAATATCTAAGACTTACAGTATTTCAGCTTTTTGATATAGTGCAGTGTTCCATTTAAACAATGCCTTCTCAAATGAACTCAAATTGAGCTGTATTTAGTATTGCTAGTGCCACATTACATCCAGCACAACTCAACTTCATAACTACTGTCTTTAGGAAACAATATATTTGTGTGCATTTTCAGCCCCTTACCTTTCTCTGTTGCTTCTCCCAAGCAGGATCCAGGAGTAGGTCTCTATCCCAGTCCTCCTCTTGTGTCATATAGCTTTCTTCCGTCATATTATAAGAGTTGGAATACTGTATATGTGTTTCAATGGTCGTCATCTTTCCCTCCTATCTTTATTCACCTTATCTGTCTCGTTCTACAAATCTGCCAGGTTCTGAGATTCACACCTTCTATACCTCCTGCAGCCCCCGGCCAGCAGGTATTAATTTCTTAAACTGCAATTGCCCTAAGTGTTTTATAGCTGGGAGATTTAACCAGGAATCCCCTTCTTCAGCTCCTTGCTTCCTTCTTCCAGCCTGCTGCCCCTGGTCAAAAGTGAAACACGTGATCTAAACCCCATATGTACCATCAGATGGGTACCATGTGTCCAGATAGCCATCCATAAATGGTGAGTGGGAGGTCTGACTTTGCGCCTCGTGTCCAATCTGCTGCCTGGGTTTGCTTTCCATGTAAATTTGACAAAAGTTGTTAAGGACTAGTTTATGTGGCTTTTGTGCACACTAACACACAGATAATGCCAATCTTGCCAGCTGAGTCACCTGCATTAATATCAGGCACATTTTTTGTCCTTAAGGTTGGACACTGTATCTTATATTCATCGTGATGTCACATTTTCCAAAATAACTTTCTGTCCCCTGCTCTTTCCTACCCCTCACACACACACTTAAATTGCAAGCACTTTCAATGTCCAAGAATAGCCTTAGCAGTAAAACAAATACCTTCTTCAAATAGTCTGTGTAGCTTTGACACTGCATTACAGACAGTCAGGGGACACCCATTGCTCTTCTGGTTTAATATAGGAAAGCTAAAGCAGAGGTAACAATTTATCAGATTCGCTATCTTTCTGTTTTAAACATATACTCCAGTGTAAGTGAGTGCCCATTGAGAAAACAGCCATCATTTATTTGCTCTGTTGCTATGTTCCCCTATAGTTTGCAAGTGACTAAAATACTATACTATACTAAAATACTATACTATCTGTCACATACACAACATAAAGCAATAAGTGATTGGTGCAGGGCTGTATAAGGGACTGACTAATTGGACCAGTTACAGGCAGAACCATGGCAAAATATACATCTGGTTAGTATTTTGACCCTCCTTATTTCACAAATAATAACATTCATAGAGGAAAAAAAGCAGTTTTTGGGAACATCTGAACACAATTTTAATGTAAAAACCGCGAAAACATAACTTAAAATCAGGGAACTGCACCTATTGGAATGCATTATAAATTGGTGGGACCACAAATAAAAAATGTAAAACAAGAGAAAACTTAAAATCAGGATACTTAAAATCGAGGTTATATATATATATATATATATATATATATATATATATATATATATATATATATATATATATATATATTAAATCCAACAGTTATGATGCACCAATCATGTGTTGGACACGGACAAATATATATCAGAAATTAATAGACAATTGTCTGACTCCTCGGTGTACGTTCAACTACAGGGTGATCCTACTAACTCATTTAAAAAGGAAATGGATAAACTTCTGCACAATGCTTATGTATCAGGGGTTATTACTGAGAATTCTAAAACATATATGACTATAGAGTACCCAATAATACCTCTAATATATGTTTTACCCAAGATACATATGGATCCTATTAACCCGCCAGGTAGACCAATTGTGGCGGGTATAGGTTCCTTAACCAGCAATGTGGCAGAAACATTGGACAAGATTCTGGGTCCCCTTATACAAAACACAAAGTCGTTTGTGAAGGATACCAACGACTTTCTAAAAAAATTATCAGGAATACCAAAATTGGAGGGAGTTATTTGGCTGGCCACATTTGATGTGGCCAGCCTATATACATCTATCCCCCACGTGGATGGGTTAAGAGCAGCTCAGATTATCTTAAAACGTTCAGGTCTATATGGTGATGGTGAGATAGAATTCTTTATGGAGATGTTAGGCTTCATACTACATAGAAACTATTTTCAATTTCAGGACAAATATTACTTGCAAACGCGGGGGACGGCGATGGGATCCAGAGTCGCCCCGTCATATGCCAACTCATTCGTGAGCTGGTTTGAGGAGGAGCACGTCTATAAGAATGTACTCTTCATGAGGCACTGCATAGCCTGGTGGAGGTACATCGATGACGTGTTCCTTCTATGGCGGGGTGACCTGGATTCCTTGGCCGTCTTCCGCGAAGCAATTAATGGAGCTCACAACGATATCAAATTTACGATGACAGCCGATCTCCAGTCAATGACCTTTCTGGATGTGTTGGTTATACACACGCAGACGGGTTTTGATACTCAAATCTATACTAAACCGACAGATCGCAATCAGTTATTAGCTTATGATAGCTTCCACCCTCCATCGGTTAGAAAATCTATTCCGACTAGCCAATTCACTAGAGTTAGTAGGATAACAAATAATCCAATAGTATTGGAACAAGATTTGGAAAATATGAGTAAAAAACTTAGAGATAGGGGATATCCAGATATGTTGATACAAAAGAATAAAAAGCAAGCGAAAGATAGATGTTTAAATAAACGCCCTAGGCATTCAGATAATAGGGGTAACAGGAACAGATTGGTTTATGTGTCTCAATACAGTGCAGCAAGTCCAAAATTCAAGAATATATTGGATAAACATTGGCATTTACTCAGGGAAGCATATCCCACCATTCCAGAATTTCAACAAAATCCTATGATGTCATATCGACGAGGAACCACTATTGGCAATAGGTTAGTTAATGCAGACATCCGTAAGCCCCCGAATAGAATGATGTTTTGGGGCCCCAAAAAAGAGGGTATGTATAGATGTAAAGGTTGTGCACAATGTCAATTTGTCCTCACAGGCTCAGAATTTGAGCAACCAGATACAAATAAAAAATTCAAAATTAAGGGATATAATACATGTGACACCAATTATGTGGTATACATGTTAGTTTGTCCATGCAATCTGATCTATGTTGGGGAAACCACACAAAAAGTGAGAGATAGGTTTTCCCAACATAGATCAACCATAAATACAGGGAATCGATCACTGCCTGTATCAAGACATTGTTTAGATCATGGTCATTCATCTGATGATTTAAAATATAGGGTCATCCAACATATTCCACCACCCAAAAGAGGTGGAGATCGAACCCTTATACTAAAAAGAGCAGAAGTGAAGTGGATAGATAGGTTGGGGACCTTGATCCCACAGGGATTAAATCGTGATTTTGACTTACATTTATTTCTGTGAAGGGTCCGTGGTTAATTGTAATATTCAAATTCTGGCTTTGTATATTTGTCTAAATAGGATGTAACAAGCTCCATATAATTTGAAATGTATATTTACAAATGTTTTCTAAATATTTCGTAGCTAAGGAATCTATATAGCAACCAAGGGGTGGAGGTGTGTCCGCTTACGTGCAGATCCGTCTCCAATATGAAGACGCGTCATCACAGTGACCGGATACGCCTACTTCCTACTCGCTTAGAGAAGCATCGGACGCAATAATGGAGTCCTAGACGCCACTGCATGCTGTAAACGCTTGAGAAAGGGAAGGAGGATTTCCCGAAACGTCGCGTGGGTGCTTGAATATGTGGCGTTATCGCTGGACTAAATAATGCTGGACTCTGTACAGATAAGTTGACATTATGCTAAAATTGGAAGTGCACATTGGAATGTTTTAATAGCAACAATAAATGCTACGTTTTATCAAGGTGTTGCGATCTGGTTGGATACTATATATATATATATATATATATATATATATATATATATATATATATATATATATATATATATATATATATATTGCCAAGTATGGATCTGTTATCCGGAAACCTATAATTCAGAATGTTACTAATTACAGGGTCATCTCCCATATACTCGGTTTTAATTAAATATTTCCTTTTTTTAACATAATTTCCTTTTCGTGGGAAAAATAAAACAGTACCTTGTACTTGATTCTGACTAAGATATAACAAATCCTTATTGGCAGCAAAACAATCCTATTGGGTTTACCTAATGTTGATATGCTTTTTTTACTACACTTAAGGTATGGCGGTCCAAGTTATAGAAGGACCCCTTATCCAGAAAGCCCCAGGTCCCAAGCATAACAGGTCTCATATCTGTATATGAAAAGCAAATAATCATCTTCTGTTTTAGGATCATTAGGTATCCATTCCTATTCTCACTGCATATACAAGGGTGCAGGGGATGGCTATGAGTTGCATGTAAAGTGCATATTTTGCATTTTACAACTTGTGACATATCAAGGTATGAGGATTATTAGGTATGAAAGTTATTTTTCTCACTATGTACAAAAAGGACAGGGCTAGCATCAGTGTGGGTGCACAGCAAATACAGCAATTTTAAGTGACTACATTAATAGATGGAAAAAGGTATTAGGCAATGAAGTGGTAAGCAGATAACTGGCTATATCAAAGTCAGACCCAACCTTTCTGAGGATTCCTTGGGTAGACAATGGTTACTGGGAATGGAACTGGTCAGATGGAAAAAGGTAAAAGGCAATGAAGTAGTAAGCAGATAGTAGTAGTAAGCAGATAGTAGTAGTCTGACTTTGGCTGGGCCAAAGTCAGACAGGGGCAAACAAATGATTGCAATAAGACAAGGTTGTAAGTATAGAGATCTGGATTAGTACTTAAAGGAATACTGTCATGGGGAAAAAAAAAATCAAAATGAATCAGTTAATAGTGCTGCTCCAGCAGAATTTTGTACTGAAATCCATTTCTCAAAAGAGCAAACAGATTTTTATATATTCAATTTTGAAATCTGAGATGGGGCTAGACATTTTGTCAATTTCCCAGCTGCCCCTGGTCATGTGGGAAGGGGGGTGATATCACTCCAACTTGCAGTACAGCAGTAAAGAGTGATTGAAGTTTATCAAAACACAAGTCACATGACTTGGGGCAGCTGGGAAATTGACAATATGTCTAGCCCCATGTCAGATTAGATGAATATAAAAAAATATGTTTGCTCTTTTGAGAAAAGAAGAAGGAAAGAAATGTGGTGTTTCTTTTGACAGAGGACTCAGCATTGCTTTGAAGGTTTACTGGTGTATTTATATGGCCCTTTCTGATAAAGGAGAAGGAAAGGTTAAAACCAAGTAAGCTTTAAGTATCATACCAGTCTATATGTTAAAATAGTGTAATATTCTTAAACAGGTAACATTTGCATTTCCTGTGTCTGTTTTTGCAATACATATTGAATTATGGTCACTATTGTGTTCATAGTGCTCAGGAGTTCCAATAAAAATGTCATACAGTAAATTTATAAACTTGAAGAAAAAGTCGGGATTTTTTAAGAAAAATGGCTTTTATTTCAGCCAGCAGTAATATAAAAAAATAAAGGCAGTTTTCTTTCAGCAAACATTTTAAAAAAGTAAAGACAGATTTCATTAGCAGGATTACACAAAAATACAGACTTCTCGACAGGTAACAGTGTGTGTACATGTACATAGACTTTTGTATGTTAAAGGACAAGCAGGGAAGATCTGTGTCTCCAAAGATGCCCCAGTAGCTCCCCATCTTCTTTTCTGCTGATTCACTGCACATGCTCTGTGCTGCTGTCACTTACTGAGCTTAGGGACTGACTCAAAATAAACAGCACACATAGAATATACATGTCACAGTATAAGGCTGATTATTAGTTACTATGGATAATTACTACATGGCAGCACATAAATCAGTGCAACTAGCATCAGAATTTAATATCAGCCTTGTAGCATCACCTTATATTAAAGGCCAACCTCATTTTCTACTTGATAATTAGCGACGACCCCTAAGCTTAGCTTCTCAGAGCCCACCGAGCATGTCAGTGTCGCAGACACTTTCCAAGATGGTGACCCCCCCTGTGACATATTTGAAGTCCTGGATCATTACTGCTATTGAGAAGCAGGAACTTTAGGCTGGTACAATAAGTTCAGTATATAAAACATGGCATTTTTATCCCTATTAATTTTTAGTGTTTAGTTCTTTTATTATTGTTAAGAAGCTGAAACTTAAGGCTGGTGCAATAAGTGCTGTATATAAAATATGGCATTTTTTAGCCATATTCATTTAAGCTTCAAGCACTCAAGTTGCCTGGCTTCTACTGCAAGAAGAAAAAGTGCTGGAGAAAAGGAGATTCTCAGGAATGTACTACTCCATTTAGATGCTGGAATCAGCTGTACCAGCAAGCCCAGAGTACCGGTAGTTTTGGTATAAAAGAAATACATGTGAGATGTTCCAGGCAAGGCATTTCCAGTCCTGTGACATATAAAGCTTGTGTTAGACTTACTTTCTGCTTATTGTTTTATTTAAAGGAAAACTATACCCCCCAAATGAACACTTAAGCAACAGATAGTTTACATCATATTAAGTGGCATATTAAAGAATCTTACCAAACTGGTCTATATATTTAATAAGTAAATCTTGCCCTTTTTAAATACTAGAACTCTAACTGTAACAAGAAGAAGTGTGGAAGCACAAGACAGAACTCTGTCTGTTAATTGGCTCATGTGACCTAACAATTATGGTTTGTTTGTATGTTTGTGTGCACAGTGAATCGTACGATCCCAGGGGGCGGCCCTTATTTTTTAAAATGGCAATTTTCTATTTTTGATTACCCAATAGCACATACTACTAGAAAAGACTATTATTATGAAAATGGTTTATTTACATATGAGCTGTTTTATGCAATATCTTTTTATAGAGACCTACATTCTTTGGGGGTATAGTTTTCCTTCAAGAAATATCTTCTTGTTGCACTTTACAAAGTAGAACAATACTTCAATGAGGTTGTTCACCTTCCAAACACTTTTTTTTCACTTCAGTTGTTTTCAGAATGTTCACCAGAAAAATAGAAAACTTTTTTCAATTGCTTTCTGTGTTTTATTTTTGAACATTTTTCCAAAATTGAGGTATTAAGTTCCTGTCTCTGGTGTCTCAGTCTGGCAGTTCAGTAATCCAGGAGCAGATTCTGAACTGTTCCAATTTGCTACATTTCTCAGCAACATCTGTGAAATATTCGCAACAATTGTATCAATTGTAACAGCTGCCTTTAAAGAGACTCAGGGATTCTGCTCAGTAGGACCAAAGATAAGAAACGTATGAACTTATGCATCGATTTAGAACAGGTTACAGTCAGTGACCCCACCCCCTCTTTAAACTTCAACAAAAGAAACATTTTTACATATATAGATGATAGAAAGTAATTGAAAAAAAATATTTCTGGTGATCTGGAAACTACTGAACTGAAAAAATGGAAGGCTGGAAGGTGAAAAACCTCTTTAAATGAATTTCATTTTCCAAAATCCTTTGTCTTGTAGAGTAATTGTGTATGGAGGAAAAATAGCTCCGTCCTGAATCTGTGTGCTGACCAGCACAGGATTCCCTTGCAAGTGCACACAAAGAGCAGATTTTGGCACATAAATGAATGCTTTAGTGTTGACATTTGCACTTTGTATAGAATTGCAGACTGATCCCACCTGTCAGCACAAACATTTAGGGGATGGAAGGTAACGGGTAGTAGTGTAACTGGTTGGCAAAAGGCCCCTGCAAAATAAGTCTTTGGAGGTGCACACGACAATCCCCAACTGCCTACACCCGGCAGGCCCATTCTGATTCCTCTCTGCATTTGCCTTCCTCAGAGTCCCTGCTCAAAGGCAGGCAAGCAGTTAGGGATGGATTCTTTAGAGCTATAGAGGAAGCAGACCCTGTGGTCTGGGCCACCTTGTAACCCAGGCCTCTCCGTGGCAAGGGGTCTGCAGGTTTCTCTTCCTCAGATTTTTGTAGGTACATTAGCCGTATGCACACATATTATGCCACAGGCTGCCCCACTGCATACCTTTCAGCTTGAATTGTCTAGTTCCACCACATGCTTGCACCATTATACAGGCAATATTTTAAATTGGGTTTTAGTTGACTTTTAATTACGTGACCACACTGTAGCAATTATTATCCTGATTCCATCCATCAACAGTTTTGTGTATGTCCAGTACTAATTCAGTGAATTATTCTATAGGATTGCAATTTAGTTGTAGCTCCTTGTTAAAAAAAAGGCCAAAATAAAGATGCCTTATTGCAAAGTGCTGTCATTATTACTTTGGGGTGAGAAAATGTATTTATCATTGGGTGAAAGTTAGAGTTCACTATTTGATAAATGTGCTTCTAAAAATCCCATAGGAATGAATAGAAAGCGGGGGAGAGTTCTGTGGTAAACTCTAATCTCACATTTTGATAAACGCTCCTCTAAGGAGCAGATTTATCAAGGGTCGAAGTGAATTCGAGGGAATTTTCGAATTAAAAAAATTCAAAATTCAAAGAGATTTTTTGGATTCTTCGACCATCGAATAGGGTACTACGAATTCGAATTTACTTCGACTTCGATTCGAAGTAAAAATCATTGGAATATTCGACCATTCGATAATCGAAGTACTGTCTCTTTAAAAAAAACTTCAACTTCAATACAATACAAAATTAAACCTGCCGAAGCCTATGGGGACCTTGTAGACCATTTTTCTAGGTCTTTACACATCGAAGTAAAATCGTTCAATCGTACGATAAAATTGTTCGAATCAAACGATCGAATGATTTTACTTCGATCATACGATGGCCAAATTCAGTGAAAAATAATTCGACTTCGATATTCGAAGTATTTCAATTCGAGGGTCGAATTTCGAAGTATTTATCACTTCGAAATTCGACCCTTGATAAATCTGCCCGTAAGGGGCCCATTTACTTTGCTCGAGTGAAGGAATAGAATAAAAAAAACTTTGAATGTTTTTTTGGCTACTTCGACCATCGAATTGGCTACTTCGACTACGACTTCGAATCGAATGATTCGAACTAAAAATCGTTCGACTATTCAACCATTCGATAGTCGAAGTACTGTCTCTTTAAAAAAAACTTTCGACCCCCCAACTAAAACCTACCAAGGTGCCATGTTAGCCTATGGGGAAGGTCCCCATAGGCTTTCTAGCAATTTTTAGGTTGAAGAAAAATCGTTCGATCGATGGATTAAAATCCTTCTAATCGAACGATTCGAAGGATTTAATCGTTCGATCGAACTATTTGCGGTAAATCGATATTTGAAGGATTTACATGCGCCAGTCGAATATCGAGGGTTAATTAACCCTCGATATTCGACCCTATGTAAATGTGCCCCTAAGTGTTAATAGCAATAATTACTACTAACGACCTGCTGAGGGCACCTCTCGTGCATCTACAACACTATCTGCCCTTTAAAAACCTTCAACGTTGTCACCCTATACTGCTTGTTGCATTCACTTCCAGATTCCGTTTGTTAGCTACCATAGACTTGTGACATACAGGCTGCATCTCCTCCCTTCCGTACACTGGGGGATTTAAATATAGATCCTGGCCAGCAGCTGTTTTTGTACCTCACAGTCCAGTCTATCATCAAACCAGAGAAATCTTTAAAGGGGAAGTACAACTGAGATTCAGATATCTCCTCAAACAAGGTTGAATCCAGTTGCCTTAAGATTTCACTTCATATCGCAAAGGTGTTACTTATTATCCTTACCCTATGCAAAATGGATGTAAACTTTATTAATATAACAGTGTCCTGCTACAGACCTAAATTCAGCAATCCACTAGAGACACATGACTGTTAATTAAAATGGCTTGTCCATTTATAAAGGTTAGGTATTTATGAAGAAGGAAATAGCCCTGAAAATAAAGATTTAAAAGACATGAAAACCCAGAGGAAGATTTTTTTCACTTTAATCTTCCTATAAAAACTTGGAAATAATCTTGTTATAAGACACTTTGGGTGGCATCTGGGTTTGCTGCCACCTGACGGCACAGGGTATCAAACAGTTCAGAAGACCACTGGTGTGCATATCTAGGATGTTTTGGCATTGTACATTAGGCTATGGGGTAAAAGATAAGATACTGTAACATGCAATCTTTAAAATGATTTTCAGAAATTAAATGAATCTGCTAATTTTGTATTTTGTTTGGCAGTCTGGAGTAGAAAGACATATTGGATGTTGGATTCCGCAGAATGTGTAGCTTCCAAAAATAAATGGTTTCCTGAGGGTCCTCTTACTTTCAAAACATGCACAAAGTTTATTTTGCTGCAGCTAAGGGGCATATAAACCAACAATCGAATTAAAATTTTTCCACGAATCTCTAAAAATTCATGGCTTTCCTTGTTTTTTTTTTAAAAAAATCAACATTTATGAAGTGTGAAAACCATGAAAACCACAAATACAAAACTTTGCCAGGCAAATATTGTCGAGGTCCTATAGAAGTCAATAGGAGCTGAGCTGATCCTATTGGACCATTTTAAATCAATTGGGACTTTTATAGGTATATATTATTTTTCTCTAAGAATTTTTAGAGGTTTTAGAGGTATTTTTTTCGGATTGTTCGGTTTCATTTTCCATTCCTTCTTTTTTTATTCAGATTTTTTTTCACTGAAATGCTTAGCTTTATTGAAGTAGAAGCATTATACAGTTTCAGTGAAACCATATGATAATAAGGAATAGGGTTACAATAACAGTTTACCTGTACTCTGATACATATGCATGATCTAATTGCGTATTTGGGATAAGCATTACACAAAAACGTATAACAAACATATACTACCCCCAAGATTTTTATTAAGGGGCTGGCAGAAACCGGCTAAGCTATTGGAGGGGTTTAAGGGCCAAAGCAGGGTGTTGGTGTGCAGTCTTAGCAGGCTCCACGTGTCTTATGATATGACAAAGTAAACCTATGAATGGGCAGAAACACCTGATTATAATGAGTTATTATGGTTTGTTCTTATAATAGAATTTGGTCCATTGATCCGAATTATGGGCCTCACTAAATAAACAGTTCATGACACGAAGGGATGCTTTCCCGTACTGTATATAAAAGTCAATTTCTGCTAATAATTGGGGGTAGGTGGGAACCTCTGGCTTCTTCCAGGGCCTTGCTATTAGTATCCTGGCTTTTCCATCTTATCCCCCGAGTCTGGGAATAAGCCCAACCCGGGCCATGCTCAGGGACCTTGGTAAGATGATGTGGGACTTTGTGACAAAATGGTAGACTGATGTCCAAAAGTATTATTTGGATATTTTAATAAATGTCATGACATTCGTGTCAGAGAAAATGAGTTCAAATCATGGTTTCAAAAACCTAACGCCACTACAATTCGATCTTTAATAAAAAGGCCTCCACAAATCATATATACATTTCGGGGTTTCTACATGGCACATACTATGATAATCCTATGCATATTGCATCACAATGTTCAGAAGACCCTTGGCATTCTTATTTACATATTATCTCAGCACTTACAGAAAACCTGTAAAATGAAAACATCTAGCTTTACCAGTGCTTTGTAGTTTGACCAATTTTGTATTCAGCAGAATGTACCCATTCCAAAAATATGATTATCTGGGGCCAGCTTAATCTAGGGGGCTCCTATCAGACAATATTTTTTATAAATGTCATGACATTCGTGTCAGAGAAAGTGAGTTTAAATAATGGTTTCAAAAACCTAAAGCCACTACAATTCGACCTTTAATAAAAAGGCCTCCATGAGTCAGTTATAAACATAGCATGAATTATATACATTTTGGGGTTTCTACATAGCTCATACTATGATAATCCTATGCATTTTTCATCACAATGTTCAGAAGACCCTTGGCATTCTTATTTACATTTTATCTCAGCACTTACAGAAAACCTGTAAAATGAAAACATCTACCTTTACCAGTGCTTTGTAGTTTGACCAATTTTGTACTCAGCAGAATGTGCCCATTCCAAAAACATGATTTTCTGAGGCCAGCTTAATCTTAGGGGCTCCTATAAGACAAACGCATGCAAGATACTTATTTTGCCACAGTTATGATTTGACAAGGTATTTTTTGGGGGGTTATCTTACCACATATTTGTGTAATTCTATGCATATTAACCATTATTCTGTGCAAAAGACCCCTGGCATTCATGTTTAGGATGTATTTCTGTACCTAATGACATCTGGGAGATAATATGTTGTAAAATGCAAGTGTTAAGTCGATTTTCAAAAGTGTAATTTATAAAACTCTGTTATGCTGTTGTCTAAGGGGCATACTAGAGATAATATTGTCCAGAGGACCCCTGACACACACACACACACACACATATATATATATATATATATATATATACACAATGTTTTCTCTTGGTATTGATATTTGGGGATAATATGTTGTAAATTGCCAATTTTCCAGTATGCCATTACCTGAGGGGCATGTTGGATATCAAACAGTTCAGAAGACCCCGGGCATTCATATTTAGGATGTTGTATTATTGTATATAAGGATATGTGGGATATAAGATGCTGCAAAATGTAAGCTTTGTAATTTTCAGAAATGTATTATGAATACAAATGTATGTATAAAAACATATTACCCAGTTTGGATTTAACAGAAAATGTTTTATTTACTTTTTTTATGGCTTGTTCCACAAAAATGCAAAAATTTGTTGAATCTGCAGGAGTACAAGCAATAGCCATGACAATTTCTATGCACAGTCTCATGCCACATACATAGAGGCACATTTATCACAGGTCGAATTTTGAATTCATGTAAATCCCCTAAATTTGAAATTTGACCAATCGAAATGTATTAATAAAATCTAATTTTTTAAACTTGGATGAATAGAATCGACACGGAAAATGGAATTTTAAAACCTTATCTGTATCTTGTCCCATACAGATATCCCATATCTGTATCTTGTGCTATATATATGAAGGTGGCACTAAGGTAATTCATGGGGGGTTAGTAATAATCCCTATTCTCTAAACAATTGGGCACCGAGGTAAATGTCTTTTTAATGGCAATTAAATGTAATATGTTAAAGGGGTTGTTCACCTTTGAATTAACTTTTACTGTGATGTAGAGAGTGATATTCTAAGACAATTTGCAATTGGTTTTCATTTTTTATTATTTGTGGTTTTGAGTTATTTAGCTTTTTATTCAGCAGCTCTCCAGTTTGCAGTTTTGGGAATCTGGTTGCTAGGGTCCAAATTAACCTAGTAACCATGCATTGATTTGATGCATTAAGAGACTGGATTATAAATAGGAGAGGACTGAATAAAAAAAGATGAGTAATAAAAAGCAGCAATAACAAATATGTAGCCTTACAGAGCATTTATTTTTAGATGGGGTCAGTAACCCCCATTTGAAAGCTGAAAAGAGTCAAAAGAAGAAGGCAAGTAATTAAAAAAATATAAAAATAAATAATGAAGACCAACTGAAAAGTTTCTTAACATTAACACTAAAAGTTAACTTAACTTAAAGAACCACCCTTTTAAGGAGGAATTAAAAAAATATTTACCCATTGCTATCACAACAAAATAGGCTCTGTATAATTTTCTCACTGGTGAGGATTATAGTTTACCTGCCCATTTTTTCAAAGATATGGATTTCCCCTACTATCATGTTCAAATGCAGTAATCAGCATAAGGAGGATACAGAACATATTTATATTTTTTCTCTACTGTAAACACAGAATGTCCTCATTGTCAGTAAAAAAATGTTATACACTTAGGAGAATGCACAGAAGCAGTGCTTCAGGCTTTATGTCATTTTCTCAACTAAGCAATAATAATAGCATTATGTATAGTGCCATCTAGTGGCCAATCCATCATGTTAACTATTGCTTGGTCACAATTATTGATCTAATAAATATGTTACAAAAACAAAATATAACATTCTAGTCATGGTTAAATTCATCTTAATTCAGTGGAATTGTGGAAAGCCTTTCTCTACTACTGGGTACTAGAGTGTAGTCCCTAAATGCAAACTTCACAGTTACATAGACATTACCACAAAAGGTTTCTCCTCCAAAGCTTTAATCTGTAAAACAAATTGTTTATTCCATCTGAACTAAGATCACATTTGAGCCCAAGATAGTATGGTCCAGGGCATTAGCAATTCTCACTCAAAACACATGAGAAATCATTACTAAATCTATAGTCCTTAAATAACAGTCAATACATAGAAATTAGTATTATGTGGTAATGATGTCCTTAGGAACTGGCGGAGCAATTTTGACACTGGTCCTTGTGTGACCACATACTGATTCTAAGGCAAACGTATGCTATTATTACATAACATATTATGTTATGTATGTATGTACATATTACATACATATACATAATGCTACTATTATTGCTAAGCACAATCTACTATGTAAACAGATAATAATGTGCTCATTTTCATAAAAATATACTTTTTTAGTAGTATGTGCCATTGGGTAATCATAAATAGAAAACTGCCATTTTAAAAAATAAGGGCTGCCCCCTGGGATCGTACGATTTATTGTGCACATAAACAAACTGCACTTGTTGGGTCACATGAGCCAATTAACAGATAGAGTTCTTACTTTTGCTTCAACACTTCTTCCTGTTAGAGTTGTAGTATTTATGGTCAGGTGATCTCTGAGGCAGCAAACAGATCATCATGAAATGGTGGCTCAAGTCAAGAGATGTAAAAGGGCAAGATTTACTTATATATATAGACCAGTTTGGTAAGATTCATTAATAGGCCACTTAATATGATGTAAATGATCTATTGCTGAAGTGTTTGGATTTTGAGGGTATAGTTTTCCTTTAAATATTTGCCTCTATAGTAGTGAGAAAAGGATGGTTTAGGCATTGAATCTTTGTACCTTGTGTGCCTTAGTACCAAAAATGTAGTGGCAGGGATCAGGTGGACTTTTTGGGGCATTTGGTAAAGGAGGCTAAAATATAACTAGGAATAGAGAATTTGTCAAACTAGATCCTGCCTGCTAGTTGGTTGCTATGGATTACTAGACACTCCACAAACTATGCACCTCTTATTACATACCCTTTCAATGCAGAGAAATTGGTAAGCCAGAATGTTTTATTTACATGAAGCAGGGTTTTACATATGAGCTGTTTTATGCAATATCTTTTTATAAAGACCTACATTGTTTGGGGGTATAGTTTTCCTTTAAAGCATTTATTTTACACGCTTCCTGTATGTGCTGCACAAGCTTCCTGTCCCCCCACCCAAACTTTATTCATAAACAAATACTTTTGTCATACTTTTGTGACCAGTCATTAAACTACAGTGGGGTTGGTAATGTGTGTCAAATCCATATTAAAGGAGAACTCTGGGTTAATGATAAAAATCAAGAGTGGCCTTAATATGTAAAAAAAAATATTAAGCATATAAAAATCCCCAGCTCTTAATCTTTGATTATGATTTTACCTCTTTTCTGCTGCAGAAAACTAGCAGCATTAATCTGTTTATTTTCAAAAGGTTTCCAATGTAGGTGTGTTAAACGTGCTTCTGACATCACCTCTACTTTTTCAAATTACATGACCAAAAACGACATCCCCCATAATCAATCTCACTGCCCAAGGATCTCTGAAGGCATGCTGAGGGGCAGGATGAAAATGATGTTTTAATCTAAATATGAGTTTGGGAGCTTTTTGCCTGAATCCGGAGTTCCCCTTTAATTTCGGTCAATTGCATAGTAATGGCCCCCCACAAAAAGTCTGTTGTGAGACATTTTGCTAGCAATTACGAATTGCAGTGTTGCTTAATATTGCAATGACAGCAATCATGCACAAGCCTATGGTAATATTTACTTAATCTTGGGCTCAATACTTACTACACTAGTAACATTAATGTCCACTTGATTTCTATTTAATAGATGTAGCAATTATTTTACTGCAACAGAAGCCTATGTGATAGTTATGCAAACCCTTGATGATCACGGTGAAAGCCTATGCATAAGGCAGATGACAGGATGAGATTGTGGAGATCGCCACATACAAGTATGGACCCATGCACAATATCTGTCCATTTGGCCCTTCTATGGTCATCTTTATGCTAAAACAGACACAGCAAAGAGTGAGGAAGGTAGGGTGTTATTGATAGAGTTTATGTGCAGTTTATGTCCAGTGGCGCAACTAAGAGGTCTGGGCCCAACCGAAATCACAGCCGTGGGGTCTGCTTCATCTGTAGTTACACCAATAATTAGGTATATTTCATCAAACGGTGCCATAGATGTTAAGATTTTTCTCACCCCAATGACCAATTTTCGTGCGATCCGATAAAGCCGTCAAATTATCAGGAGGTCAGTGGGCACTGAACGATCATGCATTTTAACGATTTTTCATCTGACTTCAGTCAGAAAATCGACCGGTCAGGCAATAACCTTTTCATAGTGAAATTATATCCATTGATTTATCGCTTGAAATTGTTGTTTTAGTTGGACAAATCGTACACTTAAATTATCATTTAGAAGAAGTTTGGTCCCATGACAACTTAACTCAAATGATGAAAGGTAGAAAAAACAAAGCACACAAATAAAAACAATGCACAGCATTTTAATACATATATATATATATATATATGGCTACTCGAGTGATGACCCAATAAATTGCTTGTTTGAAAACATTTCGAGTGCTGGTCCATTCTGAACATTGGACAACATTTGACTAACCACCCACAACTGGATTCAGTTGTAAGAGTGCAGGTACTTTTCAAGTGTAAGTGTGTGTGTATCCAAATTTAAATTTGGTTCCGTATTCAGCCGAATCATTCGTGAAGGATTCGAGGGTTCAGCCGAATCCAAAATAGTGGATTTGTGCATCCCTAATTTAAACATATATTCATATACAATAAGGTGAATGCTGTATCATTTTAGTACGTTTTATCTGGTCATAATGGGGGGGGGGGGGTTTACATACCAGAAGGCAGCGGAAAGAGTAAGTTTTGATCGGATTGGGGGCAGACCAGGTATTACAAATTTATTGGCAGCTACATCCGGCTAGGCTGGTAAAATACCGGCCGGATGACAACCCTAGCGCCGACTGCTAATGCTCCTTTTGATTTTCTAGACAAATTACTTATACTGTATTTAGACATGTTTATTTTCAATAAAATACCTTTAAATACCTTTTTTTTTTTCATTGCTGCAGTCAATGCCCAGGAAACATATTTGAGGTCATTTACATAAGCTAGTGCAGTGACCAAACAGCAACCACCATTTCCCTGAATTCCAGCATTGATGTGGTCAAAAGGGGGATTTGTGCACAACTCAACAGCGTTCACAATTCACCATTAATTGAATACAATTGTTGTGAAAGTTTTCCAAGTCCAGTTGACAATTTCCAGTTTTGGGCATGAGAATGAGGTGTGCCCCAATTCTTGAGAGCGCTTGACACAAGCCGCTAAAGAAACCCTGGATATACTGCCTGGTGCTATAGTGGTGGTAGCTCCAGAATGTAAACTGAACTCAATTCAGAAATGGAGGTAGGAAGGACTGTGTGGGGCCAAGTGCAAGTACCTTTAATAAATAGGGGTTTTGCTGCAAAACTTACACAAGCGCCATTGCACTTGCAGTTGTAATGATTCCTTTTATGGTTTACTTTGAAAAACCAATTACTAATATTCAACTTATAAAATGACTACCATGAACTCACCACATCTTTCTAAAGAACAATTAGATGGTTTTTAATGGATGTTACAATTTTAAATCATACTGGTTAACTTTTGCAAGCAAAGTCACATGGTCCACAATAGTGAACTACAACTTTATTTAGATAGTGGCTTTGATATGTAGGTAATCTGTACATTTAGCATGATTTAGACAGATAATGTAAAATCTTTTTTTTTTTTTCTCTTTACTTTTTTTTTCCACCAGCAGCTCCCAGATTATCCTTGAACCCAGGTAGTGGGTTGATTAAAGGGGATGTATGGTCAAAAATATTTATCCCCCATTGCCCTTGTCAAACAAATATAAGCATATTTTGAATAGCAATCCATTTTTTTGAGCCTGTATCGAGTTATCAGCCTCTTACCTGTCAGCACATTGAATTCTCGTACATATCCGCTCAATTCATCAGAGCTCTAAGCCTTCATGGCCGTAGCCATCTCCTTTGCATAGCCCGCCTGCCTCTGCTTCAAAACACGCCCACCAACCAGTCAAAACATAGTAGGCAGTCTTGTTTACAGACCCCTCTAGGTTTTGCATGCGCATCAAAACACTCCTGCCATGCTATCAACAAAGCCATTGGGCTGAGGAATTAGAAGCAGGATGTGCCAGCTCAGCATAGTCCAGATATCATTGCAGTGTGCGTTTATTTATTAGTGGGAATATGACATCACTTATCTGATACCTTGAGAGTATCTCAGCTGCAATGAGCCCATAGCTGAAGCACGTGATCTAAGATGCATTGTGAGGAACATTCATGTCTATGACACAATCCTGTTTAGTGCAATACGTAGCTGTGTTCCAGAAGTGACTACGGTAATGATTTGATAACAGCATAACCCCTGACTATTCCTATACTGCTTAAGTTAATTTAAAAAAAGTTTATATATAGTTCTTTCTAAATTCATATATGTAATAAACATCAGAACATGTAGATCTGAATAGGGAAATTTGCGGTTATCAAATCATTGCCTTTGTCACGTCTGAAACACAGCTACATATTGCACTAAAAAGATTGTGTTATAGACGTGATTGTGTTCTCACTATGCGTCTTAGATCATGTGAGGAACACAGAGCTGTCAGTTAAGGGCAGGAAGTAGGCGATCTTGCTGTAGCAAGATACACGCCCCCTAGTCATTTGTTAAGAGACGTTGAAGTGACAGGAGCTCTGCAGAAGTAAATGGCATTTGAAATTTAAACATATTGTGGATGGTTTTTTTAAGTTACAAACACACTGGATCTGCTCATCTATATGAGGGCGTCGCTAAAACGGATTTTACAGGAAGCGACTTGGTCTCTAGGTCCAATTTTGAAAAGACAAATGAAAAAATATATATAAAATATATAAAAAAAAAAATAACCAGACCAATAAAAGGTTGCTAAGAAGGACAATTTATAAAATACTAAAAGTTAAAGCTTTAAGAAACAGCACTGGTATACGTCTCAGAAGTGATGCATTACCTAATGGTGCAACACATCACTGGCTCATCACATCACTGGCTCTCGTGACTAACTCCTCAGACCCGTTCAGACAACTTTTTGAAGCAGGGTTGATGGACCCTGCCTGCATAAGCCAATTACTTCAATTTTATTCTGCCTGGTACAATCAAGAAACTGCTTGCGTTTTGCTGCAGCTTTCAAAAAAGACAAAAACAATGTCATTTATTGCATCTCACTATATGCATTCGCCATAGACTGAAATGATGCAAATTCAAATAGTCCTGGGGTTCCTAAAACATAACACTTTCAGACTGCAGTGACTAAATTCTATGCTGAACCATACACTTTACTGAGCTACTATTACTGTTTGGGGAGTCTTAAATGATATACGATTACAAAAGCCCAAACATTTACTGATTTTAACTAAAGCTAAAAGGATTATGAAATGAAAACATTATTAAATAAAACCTCTACAGCAGTTTCATTGAAGATTAACTGTACCTTGATTAAAGGGTCTGCTTGCTTGTAAATTAACTTTAAGTATAATGTAGAGTGTGATATACTGAGACAATTTGCAATTGGTTTTGATTTTTTGCCATTTATGGTTTTTGAGTTATTTTGCTTTTTATTCAACAACTCTCCAGAATGTGAATAGGAGAGGGACCGAATAGAAAGATGAATGCTAAAAAGTAGCCAACAATAAATGTGTAGGCTTTGAAGCATTTGTTTTTTTAGATGGGGTTAGTGACCCCCATTTGAAAGCTGGAAAGAGTCAGAAGAAAAAGGCAAATTGACCAATTGAAAAGTTGCTTAGAATTAGCCATTCTAGAACATACTAAAAGTCAACTTTTAAACAGCCCGTTTAAGTAGTACCATTAGTTTTGCAATTTACAAAGTATGAGGTAGCCTACAGCAAATGTGCAAGCTGATCTACAATCAATAGCAAATCTCCAAATTCAGCTAATCAAATCTACTAGTCATATCCTTAGCACACACAACCACCATAGTTCCAAACAATATTTGGTGTTTACAATCCAGTCATTGCAAATCCCCCCATTTAGAACAAGAGCGGTATTCATGAAAGCAATTTCAACCACTTTATTTATAAGTAGTTTAAAAAAAAAACAAAAAACAGGCCTACCCAAAACAAAAACGCAAAAAACAGTGAGTAAAGCATTCTGCAGCATATATTATACAGCTAACATTACAGAAAAAAAAAAAGTGGTGCACACAAAAACTTCAAGAAATTAACAATGGTGGATAATAAACTGTTTCTATCCTGCAAATAAAAGTGTGTTTGTAAAGTTTGTCAGTGAAAGTTACTCTTATGCGGTTCTATTATCTCCTGGGATTGAGCATGGAACACTTTATGGTTACATTGTTTATGGAGTACTTTATGGTTATATTGTTTAATATACAACAGCATGCATTTTTAAAGTCCCTGTAACTTACTTATTTCTCTTACACAAGAAAACAGAAGAACACATTCCTATAAAAATCAGGAGAACTATTGCGGGTGCAGCAACTACTTGATACTGACACGTTTCTATGATTTTTATAGGAACGTGTCAGTATTGCTTTAAGTAATGTGGATCTTTATGTAAAAGTGAATTTAAAGGTAAACTTCCCTTTCAAATGACACCTTACAAAGGGATTAATGGGTAAAGAATTTGTATACTAGTTTGCTAATGTCTAGTATTCGAAAATATCGGTCACAAAGCAGTCACAAAACACAGACGGATCAAGCATCCTTAACTTCAGGGGGACAATAAATAGATGGATGTTTGAACATAAACTGTGGTGAATGTTACAGCACACTCTAAGTGAGTAGGAAATGTATGGTTGCGGATAGGATGTTTAAATTTGCAGATGGGGGGGGGAGGGAGGGTTAGCAATGTACCTGTAATCCGTGGTTCAGTTGTGCACACTAGCATTAAAGGTTCTCAGAGACTGAAAATCGAACATTGATGAAAGAAAATTAACAAGATTTATATAGTTATTGGTTTTAAATGCATTCAGCAAGATAACATTGTTTATAAAAAGTGTATAAAGCTGAAGCTTAGACAAACACACTAAAGAAATTATGAGATTGCTTTGATATTCAATTTGTACAACTAGCACTAAGCGCACATTATAAACGGCGGGGGTAGCCAGCATGAAGCTGAGCTGAACGAAAGAAATCATTCAATGCATAATCAGACTGAGATTCCGGGCGGCGGTAGTCCAGTGCAGAGCTGGGAGGAGATTGGCGGTAGGCAGCAGACAATTCAGATATACGGCGGTAATCGGATAAGTCGGTAAAACGGCGGTCTGTAGCATACCTGCGGTCGAGATACAAGGGGAAATTATAAATGTGAAGAATTATTAAACAAAATGTTTTGAAAACACCAGAGGTAAAAAGGCGTAAGTTATGGTTTTCCACACAAGACGCAAATGTAGTCAAATACAGAAAAGAAGATCTAATTGTTCTTAGAACATATGAAGATTAATGGCTACAAACAAATAACTCGAAGTCTTCAAGATTAACGATGCAGATTTTCAAGTGTCGCATTATACAAAAATTAATACTGCAGAAATACACATTTCAGCTTTCATTCAATCCCCAGACCAATATTGACGGACAATCCCCACTACAAAGCTTATTGAAATACTAGTAGGTCTAAGTAAAGGTGGCCATACACGGAGAGATCCGCTTGTTTGGCGATGTCGCCAAACGAGCGGATCTCTCCCCGATATGCCCACCTTGAGGTGGGCAATATCGGGCTGATCCAATTATAGGCCCTAGGGCCCACGATCAGATCCTAACAAATGGTAATAGGTGGTCGGATCGCGGGACAGATGCGGCCGCGATCCGACTGGATTTTTAGTCCCATCCGATCGAGATCTGGCCAATCTCGATCGGGGAAGCCCATTGAGGCCCCATACACGGGCAAATAAGCTGCCAACTCGGTCTGTCGGCAGCTTTTATCGGCCCGTGTATGGCCACCTTAAGGAGTGTCTTGTGCATACAATAGTAAAGAAGCATGAATAGCTTTAATTATCAGCTGGGAATACAGTATGTGCGTGTCTCAAGTACATATATGTATATATATGTGGGCAAATCAAAGAGCCCTAACTAAGAAATTCCTTACCTGCCCTTACTACAAACTAAGGTGATAAGGGGATAGCAGCATGTAAGGAAATTACTATGATTGGTAAAAACATACCCACTACACTAGTCTCTCTTTATAGTTATTTCAGCTAGCGTCGCACAAATCACTAGTCAAGAACTGCAAACTTCATAAAAAATTGTGTAAAACGAATTCAGATAATATGGGAGTCTATGAAAGACGGCCTTGCCATAATTGGGATCTCCATGCCTTAAGTCTACTAGAAAATAAGTAAACATTAAATAGAGCCAACAGGCTGCTTTTGCTTCCAATAATGATTAATCATAAAAAATTCAGATAATATGGGAATGTATGGGAGACAGCATTACATAAATCGGAGCTTTCTGGATAAGGGGTTTCCAGATAATAGATTCCATACCGATACAACATTTGTGGGCAAATCAAGGAGACCTACAGTAACTTAGAAATTCCTTATCTGCCCAAACTATTTGAAAGAATTAAATGAGGAAAGTAAGGTGATAGCAGCATGTAAGAAAATGACATTCGTCCAACCATATTATGGTATAAGTAAAACAACTGTTAAAAACTGGAGGTAATGTAGGTGGGGCGTCAAATATGTTGGCAAAACTAAAAGGTGGAGATTCAGAGAACACAAACGGAGTGTACTGGAAACTGATAAGGCGTATGGACAAAAGTCACTATAGGGATTTTACCATTACTGGAATTTAAATTGGTAATTAAAAGAAAAAAAAAAAGTATGTTTAATGTACTATATTAATTTATACATTTTATTGTGTCCATTTAGTTTTGCTTTTACATAAGGTATGTACCATTTTGACCATCCAGGAACTTTTATTGGCGTCCATCAGACTGCATGGAGTGCCTTTGTGCATTGTTATTGATAGTCTTTGGCACCTTTTGCATCTGGAGTGTCCATCACGATGCCGATTAAAGAGTACGGTGCTGCTACATTTTGTTTCCTACTCATCACTGATTAGCACACATATTGTTGAAGCCAGCGCATGTGCACTCATAGTTAAGGCACCACACAACACTGTCAACTCCAGTGTGCCAATGATTGTGCTAATTGTGTGCAACTATTAACAGACCAGACATGCGCAGAATGTTTTCTGAAGATGTGAAATTTTGCATTTGTGGATGACATTTAAATATGTGGGCTTTGAGATTATGTATTTATATAACTTTGAGGAAGACAATCAATGCTAATGAAAATGTGTTGGATTCTACCATTACAGAGGAAAAATTAGACTTAATTGTATTTAGGGATGCACCGAACCCAGGATTCGGTTCTGTATTCGGCCATTTTCAGCAGGATTCGGCCGAAACCTTGAGCCTGGCCGAACCGAATCCTTAAAATCATGTGACTTTTCGTCACAAAACATGGAAGTAAAAAATTTTTTAGCCACACACTTCGTGCACGGTACTGTTTTTCCCTCCACCTTGCAGATTTGTATATGCAAATTAGGGTTCAGATTCAGTATTCGGCCAAATCTTTCACAAAGGATTCGGTGCATCCCTAATTGTATTTCTATTTTAACACAACCCTATTGTTTTATTTGCTATTAAACGTTATCTTAAAGGAATAATTCAGTGTAAAAATAAAAACTGGTTAAATAGAAACATTTTTTTATTTTGCACAGTCTAATAGTTAGTTAGCCAAAAATTGAATGTATAAAGGCTGGAGTGACTGGATGTCTAACATAACCCAGCTCTCTAAAGGGGGGCCATATGGGACATAACTGTTCAATGAGTCTGCAATTGATCCTTGGCATGCAGGTCAGATTCAAAAGCAACAGTAATGACTCATATGCCCCCCATCAAGTCATTAATTGGTTACTGCACTGGAAACCAAGAGAACTGCAAAGCAGGAAGTAGTGTTCTGTTCGACATCCAGTAACTCCAGCCTTTATAGATTACAGTTTTGGCTAACTATATTGAAAACATTTTTTATTTTGCACAGCCTATTTAACCAGTTTTTATTTTTACACTGAACCATTCCTTTAAGCAGAAAACAACCTTTTATGTTTAGGCTATCATTTTCTAAAATATAATAATTTAAATTAAAAAAGAAGTAATAAAGGTCAATAAGGTGCAGCCTCACTAGTCTACCCCATGAAGCCTTTAGCTATTGCCAGCTTCACCTACTTCTCGGCAGTGTCGCTCATCCATCCAGTGTCACAAAAATTACCAGCATCCCCCTACCAATGGAAGGCGCCATTTTGTTGTGAGCAACATGATGCATTCCAGCTGCATTTGGGGCTTGAATGCGCCTGTGCGAGTACAGGCCCAGAAGAAATAGGCTGCATTTTGCCCTGTGCATCCCTGTGATGAAACGCTGCAGAATTGGCTTTTTTTTTTCTGGGATTGTCACGATTTTTATGAAGTTTTTATTTCTACATTACACTGTTTACACTGCAAATAATCCACCTCAGGTCATTTTGCCTGGTCATGTGCTTTCAGAAAGAGCAAGCACTTTAGGATGGAACTGCTTTCTGGCAGGCTGTTTCTCCTACTCAATGTAACTGGATGTGTCGCCTGGATTTTACCATTTTACTATTGAGTGCCAATCTTAGATCTACCATGCAGCAGTTATCTTGTGTTAGGGAGCTGCTATCTGGTTACCGTCCCATTGTTCTGTTGTTAGGCTGCTGGGGGGGGGGAAGGGAGGTGTGATATCACTCCAATTTGCAGTACAGCAGTAGAGTGACTGAAGTTTATCAGAGCACAAGTCACATGACTGGGGGCAGCTGGGAAACTGACAATATGTGTAGCCCCATGTCAGATTTTTTTGAGAAATTGATTTCAGTGCAGAAGTCTGCTGGAGTAGCACTATTAACGGATGCATTTTGAAACAAATAAAAATGTTCCAATGACATTTCCCTTTAAAGGTAAGTTTCACCTACAAAGTGCCTATTTCAACAACCACAGCACCTGACCTTCAAATCTGCTAAGTAGAAAAGCACTAAGAACTCTGTTATGTGTCTAAAGAGTGCAGCTACTATTAAAGAAATATAGCTTGTTTCTTCTTGGACACACAATACAGGAGTTTACGATCATGAATGACAACACAAAATGCAGAAAATTAGTGTTAACAGCAAATGTAAAATATGCCCTTCAAAAATACTGTATATTTAGCAGCATGTGTGGCATATTTTTTCCCCCCAGCACTGGTGAAAGGTGATACCATTACAAAAAAAAAAAGAACAGGTTGCATGGCCGGGTTTGGACTCTTCTGCACAAACAATAAATATGGAAGAGAAAAATAGCACATGTATACACAATACATGTTTTAACTTTAAATGGTAGAACAGTGCCAATAGCAGGACTGTGAAAAGGACATCTTAAGATTCTGGGTAGTATGCCTTATTGATTGGACACCCTTTACAGGGGAGAGATTGGATGTGTATGGCCAGTTCAGTAAAATTTGACCTAGCTTGATATGTACCTATATGCGGAGTATCTATAAAGAAAGCTCTGAACACTCTTACTAACCGACATACCTTTGAATGTCAGCTGAACTTTTGTAGCTGTCAGCTATTGAGGTCCGCGGCGGGGAGAGACGGGTGCGTTCATACATCGGATTGGTGGAAGTCATAGATTGTTGACCAAGAGAGGCAAGTGCGGTGGTGTCATAGGCAGCAGCCTGCTGCTGACGATAGGCGCTGGGCACTACAGATGAAGCATAAGGGGAAGCAGACATATGTGAAGGCTGGCTGCCATAGGACGACGCCAGGGAAGCCGACTGTGTACCATAGATGGAGGATCCTTGATTACTGTAGGCAGAAGGCTGGGTACTGTAAGAGCCCATTTGATCTGTGCCATATCCAGAAGAACCACTGTAAGCTCTTTGGCTACTGTAGGAAGAAGCCAATGCAGAGGCCTGGTTAGCATAAGAGGCCAACGCAGAAGCCTGGCCTGAATAACCAGAAGCCAGGTTCCCATAACCTGCTAGCTCAGAACGGTACTTTGATGCTAAGGCAGCAGTCTGTGATAAAGCGTAGTCTGATCGACGCATCGGACTCCTGTCCCTTGCATAATACAGTGGTGATGGTGGACGGGGTCTGCTTTCGTAAAGGTCGTAACGAGAGGATTCTGGTGCATATCGTTCATAACCAGACTTAAGGGCATAAGAGGCATAGGCTGCTTCAGTGGCTCTTCTGTGGTTGTACGACTCGCGACTCTGTGGTGCTTCGCGATCATCTGTTCGGCGTCTACCATGGGAACTACCATTTGAAGTCCCTGATCGCTGGACTTTGTGAGACATTTCCACATTAATCCTCTTTCCTTTAATTTCCTTTCCATTCAAAGCCTCAATAGCAGCCCTAGCTTCACTTTCTCTCGTCATATGAACGAACGCATAATCTGATAAAGGGTCATACGAAGGGGGGGGAAAAAAAAAAGGTTACAAAATATGAGAATATATTGAGCAATAAATAGATTGGCAGCTAACCTAATGAATTGAATACAAAGCTGAAGCTGATCCAAAAACCCTACAATGGTATATAAAGTATTACAAACCTATTAGAGGACCCATTAGAGGCAGTCACAAACTGACTAATAAAACAATATTCTGTATAATGCTATGCCTTGATGCATACATACCCAGAAAATGTAAAGTTAAACTTTCTATTGGGGGAAAACTGTCCAATCCTTTTTGAACAATCTGTAATGCGCCACACACTAATTTCAACCTGTAGTACCAAAACAACAGGTATAATGTCTTAAAACGACAATTAACAGAGAGGATCTTTGCCTATGGAAAATGCCTATGAGGGTATTGGGATTGAAATCCACTTCATGTGTGCAACAAGCAGTAGTAAAATAAGTGAATGTAATTGATGGAGCTATTCTAAGCATTTTTGCAATGTACATTCATAATTTATTTTTAATTCTAAGATAGTAAGGGATATTTGTACTTTAATTTTGTTACAATAGGACCACCTGCTGGTCGATTTCTAACCAGTCTGACCACCAAGTAGTCAAGGAAGTAGTCAGGAGAAAGAAAGACTGTTCTGATGCTCTTCTGGTAAGGAAAGATTTTGAGAAAGGTTTCTAATTTTATTCCTAAGCAGAACAACATCAAAGCAGCCTGTTTCATTCTCCTGACAACTTCCTTGACTACTTGGTGGTCAAAGTGGTGGGAAACTGACCAGCAGGTGTTGCTGTTGTAACAAAATAAATTAATTCATATTAACAGTACGTGTATCCCTTAATATCTTGGAATTAAAAATAAAATAATGAATGTACATTGCAAAAGTGCTTAGAATAACACCCTCATAAATGTAACACTTATTTTTAAGGTTTACTTATCCTTTAAGGTGGCCATACACAATAAGATTGACTCATTTGGCAAGGTTGAAAAACAAGCGGAATCTCAACCCACAAAGGCAGGGCAATGTTGGGTTAATCTGGGTTAATCCCTAGGGCCAAACGATAGGATTACAGCTAAGGAAATGGGCGCATATGGAACAAGGACTGACCTCCTACACAGGCAGATAAACTGCTGAATTGGTCTAAAGGACCGATATCTGCCCGTGTATGGCCTTTCTACACATGGTTATTCCATTCCCTGACCATAGAGAAACCAGCATGCTCCCTCCAGCAGAACAACTTAGTGAGAGCAGCAAACCCCTAACCCATCTCCCCTGCCTACTTAAGGAAATTGTCATTACTTTAGGAACAGTAACATCAATTTTTTATTTTTTACAGTAATAAAAATATAATGCAGTTTTGCCCTGGACTGGAAACCCGGCTCTGTTTGCTTTAAAAACACTACTATTGTTTATATAAATAAGCTGCTGTGTAGCAACAGGGTTAGCCATTCAAAGGAGAAAGGGTTCAGGTTACACAGGAGAGAAGCTCTGTAGAATATAATGGTGTTATCCACTACCTGTGCCAGTCTTTTTTATAAAAAAAAATTTCCACCATTGCTACACAGCAGGAGTCAAATATCTGCCACAAGCCGATACAGCAAGACTGATTAATAATCAGAATATGCAGACTGCACTGGGTCTTGTGTTGTCATGTAATCTAAAGTAGTTTATAGTTTTTGTATTGTTCAACACAAATTTTCACCAACTCTGCAGAACCAGTGGCTGCAGCAAAATAATACTCCAAATTGAATGATCTTTGCCCCTGCAGTTTGAGTTGGAAACAGTAAAGGGGTTGCAAAGCCAAAATAAAATCCAATACAAATCTCTACACAGTCGCCAACTGCTCTACAGGGAAACAAACAAAGCTGGTTGAGTTTTGCATGGCTGGGAAGTAAGGAGGAAGCTGCCCCTACTGTTCATAAGTATGTTTGTTTCCTTGTCCAGCAGTTAGGGATGTCTGACAACTCCTAACCACAGCAGTAAATTTCACTGCATAGTCAGGTTTCTTATAAAAACGGTACACATTTTATAATTTAAGTATATTGGAGTTAGGTTTCTTTTTCATTAAAGGGGTGCTTCACCTTCAAACAACTACTTGGTTTCAGATAGATCACCAGAAATACCAACTTTTTCCAATTAGTTTCTGTGTGACTGTTTTTCTAATATTGAAATGTCATTTTGTCACCTTCTGAAGCAGCCCTGGGAGGGGGGTCGCTGACCCTGTAAACTGTTCTAAATGAATATATTTAGTTCATACATTTCTTATCTTTGTCCCCGCTGAGCAGAATCTCTGGGTTTCATTCCAGGCAGCTGGTCGATAAGATACAATAGTTGCTAATACTCCAGAGATGCTGCTGAGAAATCAACTAAATGTTGCAAAATTTTAACAGTTTACAGTCTGTGACTGAATTACCGAACTGCCAGACTGGGACACCGACATTCAAACTTAGAATTTGGAAAAACAGTAAAAAAACAAATAATGGAAGGTAATTGAAAAAAAAAAAATCTTTATTTTTAGGGGACAATTTAAAAACAGCTGAATTGGAAAAAGTGTTTGGAAGGTGAGCAACCCTTTTAAAGAAAGTAGAAATCGGATTGTATTTTTTTGCCTTTAAATGAGGTTATTGAATAAGTTGGAACATCTACGGGGCAGGGACGTCCTTAGTCATATTTTATTCAATTTCTATTATTTTGTTGCCGGTTGTATGGTTCAGTACAAGCAATAGGCACACTAGTAGTACTATATGAATGTTGCCAAAGACATGGCAATCGCCGAATAATCTCTTCAACCTGCGCTCTAGTAATTAACTACTTCACTGACGTCGCGACAATGTAGTTTAAATAACCCAACGCCATTACTCGGATGAGGAGTGCACGTGGGCCGCAAGCCTCTCACGGCATCTTTATCAATCTCACTACCCCTTTCCAAAGCCTTGTCCCCGCTCCGCCATTTTACCTCAGTCGCTTCGGACACGTAAATAGTGCATTGTCTGCCATGTACCCTCTACTACAAACAGTCCACCCGACACTATCGCGTTCCATTTACCTTTTACTATGTCACATTCCACCACCCTCCCGTATTCCTCGAAGATTTTGCGGATTTCTGAGCCTTCGCAGGAGGAACTCACGTTCCCCACGAATATTTTCCAAGTGTTTTGAGGCCGGGGCTTAGACAGCTCTACCAACATCTTTTTGCCATTAAGCTCGCGGCCATTCAAGTCTTCGACGGCCTTCGTGGCCTCCTCTGCCCCGCGCATGTGGACAAAGGCGTATTGCTTCATGACGGCGCAGTTGACGACCGTGCCGTAGCGTTCGAATAGCTCCGTGATCTCCTCCTGCGTTGTCCGGTCGTCGACATTACCGACGAATATTTTCATTCTCTCGTCGTAGTTCGGCATGGATGCGGAAATTATTCTCGATAGCTAAGAGACTGCAAAAGTAAGGCTAGCCGCAGAAAAAATAAGAAAGCAAAGATCGACTGCCTCATAAAATACCGATTTCTAAATATTATACTTTGGAAACGCGACAATTTAAAAAAAAAAAATTCAAGGTTGGGATTAAATCGCTTAAAGATGGAACCTCGGCGGCAAAAAAAAAAAAATAGCCCGAGCAAACTGATCACACACCCAACCGTACATGTAAGAAAAAGTCTTTATTTAGACTGCGCCACCCCCCGACCGATAACCTCGCTTTTTAATTTTTCTCTTCCGGTTCTCAGCTCTAAAACCGCGATATAAGAAAAGTGCTACGTCATTACGCTGCACGTAAGGCGTGAGGCTCGGTGGGTGTGTCGGCTTTATAATGTTTGATCCAAGTGAAGGAGAGATCTTGTCTTTAAAACACAATTATATTTCACTATTTAAGAGTACTTCATATAATTGTATTGCTTTTGAGTTGAGTAATACGCTTTTAAACAAAAATTTAAAAATGGGCTGTATAATACTCGCATTTACCTTTACATACCAAAAGTGGGCATCAGTTATTTTAGGGATATACCCAGGATGGTGCTCTCTGCTTTCAGAGGGTTTAACCAGTGTAAATAGCAGTAAATGCAAGTGCTTAAGGCAATGCATAATACAAATTCAGAGCTTTCAGCTCCCCACCCCTATTTTTCAGGAGTTACCAAATTTTGGGCTCTGACCCCCAGTCTCCTGTCACTCTCTAGCATTCTTTCAATTTCTGATGATTTTCCACAATTTGGGGCATTCCAATGTACATCTACATATGCACAGAACTTTTCAGTGACATTAGTGACTGTAGTGATACGCATAGGGTGGCCACCTGTTTGGTTTTGACAATGGTTGCCACTTTTTCTGGAAAAAAATACCGGCCTTCCTATATATTTATCTTTTTTTCTCATTGGGATCAACCATCATTTTTACCGGCTGGTGGCAACCCTAGTTTTGACCCGAACAGTTCGTTTTTTCTAACAGGCAGTTCGTGTCTCCAGTTTCTGTTCAGTTTTCAGCATTGTGAAAACCAAACACTAATCTGGCCAATAAATTATCAAGCGAGGTTAATGTCTTATTACAGAAACAACAAAAAAAGAGCAGATCAATCAAAAATAAGAAACTTTTTCTAAATTAGCATTTCTGTTTTTCAGAGCTTTCTGGATAACTGATTTCTGTATAATAGATCCCATAACTGTAATTAAGGGATTGGGCTTAATCATCAGGAATAAGAATATAGATAAGAGATAGGGTTGCCACCAGTGTGGTTTTGAACTGGACATAAAAAATATCTGTCCGGTTTACAACATTGAGAAAACTGGATGGAAAGCCCACTAGTTGCGTCTAAAGGTAGCCACACATAGGAAGATCCGCTCGTTTGGTGATGTCGCCAAACGAGCGGATCTCTCAACGATATGCCCATATTGAGGTGGGCGATATCGTGCTGATCCGATCGTAGGCCCTAGGGCCCAACGATCGGATCAGAATGGAGGCAATACTGGTGGTCGGATCGTGGGACCATATCAATGAACCGATGCAGCTGTGATCAGACAGGATTTTTTTACCTTGCCCGATCGACATCTGCCCGACATTCTGCCAGATATCGATCGGGGACGCCAGTTGGATGGCCCTGCACACAGGTAGGGTTGCCACCTTTTCTGGAAAAAATACCGGCCTTCCTATGGCCGCACACATGGGTAGGGTTGCCACCTTTTCTGGAAAAAAATACCACTTTCCTATATATTTATCTTTTTTTTTCCCAATTACATTGGGATCAACCATCATTTTTACTGGCCATGCCAGTAAAATGCCGGCCAGGTGGCGATCCGACACACAGGCCAATAAGCGTGATGTAATAACCCCACCCTAGTGTAATAACATCAACACCTCTGTCACCACTGCTCCACCCCCAATGGTATCTGCCCCACCCCCTTTGTTTGGGTTTAGGCTCCAGCAAACGTGGCAACCCTATATACGCATACGCAACATGAAATCAGAAGAGAATTGCACATGACATCACTTCCAGGTCGCAAATATTTTCCACAGCTTGCTGGTGTACGCTGCAGATCCCCCAGATACATCCTTTTACAGGTTAACAGCTCTGTATATGGTTTCTACCACGACTAGGTTTTTACATTTCCTATTAAATTACATCGATTTTAAAATGAACATGGTATGATAGTGCTTTTATGGCAATATCTCAGGCACTGTTCGAGTCAAAATAGCACTTCTTGCAAGGATTTAACTAATTTACCATTTCTTTTTATTTGATAAAGATGAGCAGCTTTACAACTCTTAAAAACCCCAGCCTTCCGCCCCATAGTGATATTCTCTATTCTTGAGCATGAGCAAAATTGAACATAAGCTCTGCTCCAGAGCTGGAACATAAGTCATTTACCGTCCATATTAATAGCTTTAAAAATAGTTCCAGAGCTGGAACTAGGGGTAGTCAGTAACGGCATGTACCCCTTCTGCCCACCTCTCTCACTAGCAATCAGGGGAGATTATTGCACAATGTGGCGCACTTACCTTTCTGCCCAGCACTGCTCTTTAAGGTGGCCATAGACACACAGATCCGATCGTACGAATCGAGGATTCGTACGATTTTCGGATCGTGTGTGGCGTGTCCCGACTTCTTTCGACCGGCGGAGATCGGTCATTTGGTCGGGTTTGATTTTGACCCGACCGATCCCGCCGGAACCCAGGGCACATCGTAATCGGATCGTTCGGCCATGCGGCCGAACAATCAGATTACACCCGATATAGCCATGTTTGTTAATGGCATATCGGGGAAAGATCCGCTCGTTTGGCGATGTTGCCAAACGAGCAGATCTTTGCATCTATGGCCACCTTTAGATGTGGAAAATAGCTCACGGTACAAGTTGATCCAGGGACTAGTGCGATTGTCATTTTGGAGTCAGGAAGGAATTTTTCCCGACCTCTGAGGCAAATTGGAGAGGCTTCTAATGGGATTTTTGCCTTCCTCTGAATCAACAAGCTATTGGGCAGGTCAAAATACAGTTAAAAGGTTGAACTTGATGGACGTGTCTTTTTTCATCCTAACTTACTATGTTACTAGTGCTGAAACAGAACCACCATATTAGGAGCTTTATAACTGGCTGGATCTACGGATAGGCAGAAGAGGCATATTCCTAGGGCATAACAGTAAGAGGCACTAGGAACTTACCCCTTCTGCCTACCTCTTTCACCACCAAGCAGGGTTTTTTATTGTACCTTGTGGTGCACTTACCGTTCTGCCTAGCACTGCTCTTAGCTCCAGAGCCGGAACATAAGCCAGTCTCAGTCCAGATGTGCACTACTTTACAGAGGTCAGAGTACTAAGATCAGATTTTAAAAAAAACTCTATACCATTGCTATCTGGCTAGTTTTTCTTTGCAATATGAAGTATGCTGATTTCTGGAGCAGTGTTTTGAAAATGCAGTAGTGTACAGCTGTGGGCTTTTGATACACTTAAAAGTAGAAAAAAAGTTTTCTGTCTCTATCTGCAGCATATTTTGGTAATACTTACAACTTATGCTGAGCATCACATAGTATACGATCCATGACATTTATGTAGAAACCCTGAGGGTTAAGGCATCTCCACTTGCAGTTTTCCCATGTAGTTTGGGCACTTAAGTGGTCCTGTCATTTACACAGGCAACTATTGTTATTCAGCCTAGTTCATGGTTTGCCCAATAGAGGGCAGCGTGTCCCGATATAAAAGGATGTGCCACCATGTAGATAAGGTTAGCTAGTTATGTTATAATCGCTCTATGAGTGAGAGGCATATGAAAGATATTGAGCAGCTTTTCACTCCAACAAGGAGAAACAGGACCGGGTTTGTGGAAAGGCCACCAAGGCCCGGGCCGAGGGTGGCAGGATTTTAGAGGGTGGCATGCTGCCATCCACAAACAAGGGAAAGTTGTGCTCACCATTAATTTTTAAAACCATTAGGCAGGGGGTGCAATGAGGATGTGACCACAAAATACATATAGACAAATACAAGAGGTCCTCTGCACTCAACCCATTATCAATATATTTAAGACAGACATTTTGTGCATACTGCTACTGAAAAATGCCTTACCCTTTAAACAAAACAGGGATTGTTTGTCCATATATTGCAATATATTTAAGCTGGCCAACTACGTCAAAGTCATCCCATATCTGGCCAGTCCTACGCTTAATCCTACGATATGGGATGACTTTGACGTAGTTGGCCAGCTCAAATATATTGCAATATATGGACAAACAATCCCTGTTTTGTTTAAAGGGTAAGGCATTTTTCAGTAGCAGTATGCACAAAATGTCTCTGTCTTAAATATATTGATAATGGGTTGAGTGCAGAGGACATCTTGTATTTGTCTATATGCTGCCAGCCACACACACATTGGTTCAAAGACACTGGGAATGCACAGGAGATAATGATTTTTTTAATTTCCCGTGCGCCAATCCCCATTGCTTACGGTCCCAGTGATTAACATTTGCACGAATAAAGGGGAGGAGACAGCGGCAACGGATGGCAGTGGGCCTAGGGGTGCCTGCTATGTAAATCCATCCCTGAGGAGAAATAAAGGGGTTAGGACCCCAAGGTGTGTAAGCCGCTAGTACAGAGATTCTCAGTGGGTGAGTTGAGGACCAGGTAGGGTGTCAAGATACAAGACCCCAGACTGAGGATCATAGAGCACAGTGCACTACTCTCAGGGAGTTTATCCACATGAATGTAGTATCCTATACTTCTGCCTATCCTACCTCTGGGTAATAAACCTGTTATTTGCTGCAAGAAACCACTCTGTTATCTGGATCCTTTAAAGGAGAATTCAACCGGTTTCCAAAAAAACCCCTACCCCACATAGACACCCCTCCCACCTCCAGCATAGCTGCCCCTGGGGGAAAAGCCCTTAACTTTATACTTCGCTCTCCGCGCAGATTCAGGCATTGGAGTTCCACGCAGCCATCTTGCAGGTCTTAGTGTCTTCTTCTGGCGCTTTGGCAATTTTCGTTAGTTTCGGCACATGTGCAGTTGTTGTAAACCGGCAAATTGCTCCAACTGTGCATGCACAACTTTGCTGGTCTCCCACTCAGCTTACCGAAGACCCGGAAGATGGCTGTGTGGAATTCCGATGCCTGAATCTGCGCCGAGGGGTAAGTGAGGGGTGGGGTTTTTTTTTTTTGAAAACGATTGAATTTTCCTTTGGTTGCAAAGAGGAGCATACATGGTACCAGGAGTTGCAGGGGTACAAGACAAGCAGCATGTTCTCCCAAGTCTGTGCCCTTTTTTCCTTAGAGGCAAGTTAATTTTCTCCTAATAAAACTAACACCATAGTGTGTATAAATGTGCTAGGGTTTTAGATTGTATTCTCAAATGGGGCAGGTGATAATATGAATGATCCATAATCTCTGTACAGCACTACAGAATGTGGGCACTATATAAATGAAAGAAAAATAATGCTATGCTTTCAGCTCAGCATCTCAAGCAATGGCAGATGGATTGTAAAATAAGATGCAGCTTTGCATTTTGCTCTTTGCGTGCTTAGAAAAGCATTCTGAACAAGATAAACTTGTTTAATTTCAGATCCCCTTTAAAGGGGTGGTTTGTATGTTCTAGAATGGCTTGTTCTAAGCAACTTGTGAATAGGTCTTATTTTTTTATTTTTTTTAGTTTTTGAATAATTTGCCTTTCTTCTGACTCTTTCCAGCTTTCAAATCGGGCTGACCCTATCTATAAAAAAAAAAAAAGCCACAAGTTTATTTTTTATTGCTAATTTTTATTACTCAGTTATATTCAGGCCCATTCGTATTCATATTCCAGGCTGTTCAACCAATGCATGGTTGTTAGGGTTATTTACATCCTAGCAACGAGATTGCTGAAAATGCAAACTGGAGAGCTTCTGAATAAAAAGCTAAATAATGCAAAATTCACAAATACTCGTATTCTGCCGAATTCGAATCGTACGAATCAAAGTAATAGCGCATTTCGAATTCGAATCAAAGTTTTTCGGGGGGGGGGAAAAAAAAAAACTTAGATTTTTCAGAGTCCACCAATTGACTCCAAATAGATTCTAGGAGGTCACCCATAGGCTAAAACAGCAATTCAGAAGGTTTTAGATGAAAAGTCGAACTTTTAAAGACACAGTACATGATAAATTTCGATATTCTAATTTTTTTTCAAATCAAATTTGGACTATTCTGTAGTCAAAGTACACAAAAAAATAGCTTGGAATTTAATTTTTTTTAATTCGAAAATTCACCTCGACCATTGATAAATCTGCCCCTAAACCCAAAAGGCTTCTTTTGTCTCCAGTAAGGAATAATTATTCCTTAAAATTACCTTAGTTTTGAACAAGTACACAGTACTGTTTTATTATTACAGAGGAAAAGGAAATAATTTTGTGATAAAATGGGGTCTATGGGAGATGGCCTTCACGCAATTTCTAGACGTAATAACTTACCATGGATAATTCTGTATTCTCAAACAGCTGTAAACTCTTGTATAAAAAAGGAGAAAACTCTTTAGTCTTTTTAAAGCAATGCTTTATTCATGGAAATAGATGTTCAAGGTTAACATATGTCCCACAAAGTTGGACATGACAAAGAGGAACAACGCAACTGCTTGTAATCATGCTTCACATTACATGAAGGGAAAATATTATAACCACCTTTCTGCTGCAAAGTAAATATTAAGAGGTAAACTGTCTACTTAGGTAAAAATCCATGTTAACTTAAATCTTGCTGCAAAAAATCCTTATATTTGACTCAGTGGTTTGAAAGTACACTGCACCTTTCTTCAGATATGCTGATTTCAACGTTAAAAAAAACCCCCAAAAAAAAGTATGAAACACTTTACGCCTGTATAAAAATTGCAAGCAACAGTTAATATTTGCACACTGTTGATGTTTCTGTGGACAAATCAAAGCACTGCCTTTAGTTTTCAGTCAAATCGTACTTGAGGCTTTACATACTACCCTTCTAGAGCGGAAAGGCAGCCAACTAAATATATTTTGCAAAAATATAATAGCTCATATTCTACTTAAAAAAAAAAAAAAAGTGAAACATTAGTTGAGGGTTGGCAAAGTTCGAAGAACCGAAGTAAGAATTTAATGCGTACGCAACGAACAGCAGACCGCGTCGGAGCCCGAAAATATCTTACCTGGAACACAAAAGAAAACACCAGCAAGATATTACTAATACGTACATTCAAAGATTGGGCACATGGCACACGGGGCATTTTGACTGTTGCATCCCTCTCATACTGGCAGTCATTTGCCAGGCAAACTAATGGATGATAGTGGACGGCTTTTATAAATGTGATTAGGATGATGGTAATCAAAATGCTTTGTGCACCAGCAGCCATAGAGAGCACCACACATACAATCAGGGAATAACAATACTAAAAAAAGATTTCTAACTTCCATTTGGGGCTTTGGAAAATATACAATTAATTTTTGAGTTATAATATACTTTGCGCAAATTAATTTCAGTCTAAATGATTTTTCTTCCGCCCCTAATAATACAGATACCCAGCCTAGCCCCTTCAACAATTAGAAAGTAAATGGGAAAGGTGAAATTCAGATTTAATGCATATATGCTTTCCTGCATACAAATTCAAAATAGCGGTGAATTGAAGTCTAAAAATATTTACATGAAAATTGTCATTAGTATAGATAGGAACTATCCAGGATTCGGTTCGGGATTCAGCCTTTTTCAGCAGGATTCGGCTGAATCCTTCTGTCAAGCCGAACCCTAATTTGCATATCCAAATTAGGGGTGGGGAGGGAAATTGTCACAAATTTGTCACAAAACAAGTGAAAAATGTTTTCCCCTTCCCACCCCTAACTTGCATATGCAAATTAGGATTCGGATCGGTATTCGTCCGGATCTTTCACAAAGGATTCGGGGGTTCGGCCGAATCCAAAATAGTGGATTCGGTGCATCATTAATAGGAACCCAAACTGTAGCGGACAATATTTTTTACAAAAAGGTTTCAATTTTTTTATTCTAGTTTGAGATTTAAATTATTAGTGATTCCTTTACCTAGTATTTTTTCTTTTCTTTCTATAAACAACTTTGCCATGCTGAGTGACCTGCAAGTATTTTGCAAATTGCTGACTGATGCTAGAATTGGCCAACATGATGGGATACCCCTTATGGGGTTGCAAAGTGCCAGGGGGCTCTGCAGACCAGTTAGGGTAAGAATTCTGTAGAATGGACATTATGGGGTAGATTTATTAAGGGTTGAATTAAAAATTCGAATTTTCAAAAAAAAAATTTATGGTCAAAACTGTCAAATTTGACTAGGTTTTTTTCCTAGTCGAATTAGATTTTTGAGATTTATCATACTCTAGCCCTTTAAAATAATTCAAATTTGACTATTTGCCACCGAAAACCTGCCAAATTACTGTACAAGTCAATGGGAGAGGTACAGGGATCAATTTGGTGATGTTTGCAGCCTTCCTGACATTTTTTCGGGGGTAAAACTGGAATGGAATTCCATTTGAGTTTTGGGGTTGTTTAAATTCGTCTGAGTTTCAAACATTCGATTTTATTAATCAATTTCCCCAAGTCGAATTTCTGGCTTTCCTGACATCCAAAATTATTTTTGGAGGAAAACTCGATTAAAATTGTTTTAAATTCGATTTAAAATGTGGAGAGTATTCTATGCTGGCATATTTCAACCAGCCATTAAGTAACAAAAAAACTCCCATTGCCCCCCCCGATATTCACTTGAATATAAAAGCCACTTTACAGTCCAAGAATCCTGTAACGTTTCAGTAATTGGGGCTTGTATGCTCCCCAAGTGGTAAAACCAGCCAATGCTCTAACTCACAGAGCAAGTTTGATACAAAAAGATAAGTTTGGCTTGCAACTGGGTGCATTATTCTGTAAAGCAATATGAATAAATAGTCCTGTGTCAAAGCAACAAAGTCTAAATGATTGGTATTATAATGATTTATCCTTTTCCCTTGTACATGTTAAATTCTTGATTTGAAGCATCAAGGCCATGGACTTTCTGATCCATGCTGTTAATATGTAACACACCAGACAACAACTAAAGATGTGTGAACACACGGTGTTATAATGAAAAAAAAACAGGACTTCTGCTTCAAAGTCACAGATATGCAGAGGGCAGAAATGACTCGTATTTAATTTAAACAAAAATACTTGCAGGTATAGCTAAAAAGGGCATAGAATTTTATTTAAAAGCAATTGAATATGTTCCATGATGTCAATGAAGCAAGTTTGAGTGGCAGCAATTAATAAGCTATGTGGATGTGCACCCAAAACATACCAGACTTCCAGTAATATTCATGCCTACAGCAGATCAGCCACACACAAACACAACTTCTATATTCACTACCGAAAGAGATGTTCCAGAGGATAAATTTGTGTTTTGGCCACCACTGATTTTGCCCAATTACAGCAGAGGTCAAAAGGCCCTCCTTGCCATTACAGTTTTCTGCTGAAAGGCCATGCAACTTGGATAAAAAAAAACAAAAAAAAACAACACAATCTTCACTTTATTATTCAAAAAGATTCCTTTCCAGACAAAAATACCACTTACCTTTGATTATTAATATACACCTTCTGAATTATCTTGCATTTTTTTTTTTTATTATTAAACAGGTAATGCCTTTGTGCAATTAAGATTAAGTCAAGAAACCATATACTCTATAAAACAAATATATACCACACGGTAATAATGCTTTACTGTGTACCCTGGTAGTAAAATTGTACTTTTTTTTCCCTTTTACAGTACAGGGACCTGTTATTCAGAATGTTCGGCACCTGGGGTTTTTCCAGATAACTGATCTGTCCATAATTCACCTTTAAGGTAACTTTTATTATGTTATAGAATGGCGAATTCTAAGCAACTTTTCAATTGGTTTTCATTTTTTTTTATATTTTTTTTATAGTTTTATAGTTATTTGGCTTTTTCTTCTGACTCTTTGCAGCTTTCAAATAGGCGTCGCTGACCCCTTCTAAAAAAAAAACCCAAATGCTCTGTAAGGCTACAAATGTATGTTACTTTTTATTACTGATCCTTCTATTCAGACCCTCTTCTATTCATACAGTCTCTTATTCAAATCAATGCATGGTTGCTATGGTAATTTGGACCTTAGTTACCAGATTGCTTAAAATGCAAATTGAAGAGCTGCTGAAAAATGCTAAAAAAACTTAAAAACCACAAATAATAAAAACTGAAAATTGTCTCAGAATATCACTCTCTATATCATACTTAAAGTTATCATAGGTGAACAACCCCTTTAAGTCTACTAGTAAAACATGTAAACATTAAATAAACCCAGTAGGCTGGTTTTGCTTCCAATAAGGATTCATTTTATCTTCATTTTGATCAAGTACAAGGTACTGTTTTATTATTACAGAGAAAAAGGAAATAATTTTTAAAAATTTGGATTATTTGATTACAATGAAGTCTATGGGAGATGACCTTTCTGTAATTCCGAGTTTCTGAATAATGGGTTTCTGGACAACGGATTACATACCTGTACAACATATATCATGCTCCTCCAACAATTAAATTAACTTAAAGGCTTCTGTGACATAAAAGATTTAAATGCAACTAAAACCCTGGAGGTGAAGGGTACTCAGGGTGAAGATATACCATGAAACTTGTTCCACAAAGCTTTGAATCCTTAAAGAAAAATGACTTTACCGCCTCTAGTGATTAATCATCTACAGCAGACCAGACTATTCTGATCTTGTGTTATGCCTCAGGTCAATCAGGATCAGAAATAATGGAAATATAGGTCAGTGGGTCGGTAGGCAGCTCTATAACAAGTGCTATAGATTATTTGTAGCCTAGTCTTTTCCCTTGCTTTTATTTGCCCTAATGTGTGTTGAGAGATGCATTGTCCTGCTTGTCAAATAGAGGACATAAATTAAAAAAAAAAAAAAAAAAAAAAAAAAGACGCAAGAATACTATGGGAGGGAAAAAAAGTGGCCTACAATACGAGAAACCGCAAGCACGTAAAAGTACTAAAAATATATATAAAAACCCCTACAACAATAAACCGCTCACCTTCGCAGATTAAAAATATTGAACCCGTTCATAGTAGGAATCCCGGCTGCATCGAGGATCATCAGCGAAGGGACTCCGCAGAATGGGGGAGAGTCGGCGCTCAGTTCGGTATATTTCCATGCTGGAGGAAGCAGAAGAGGAGCGTCGTATAGGGCTACGCTCCCGCGTGTAATAGGAGCTAGGAAGTTGGGGTGGTGGGGGTAGTAAATGCCTCTCATATGGGAAAGAGTCAATCTGTTCCCTGTATGAAATTGTGGAGGCTCCGGGGGGCAGAGCATTCACCCGTCTTTCAAGAATGGCATCATATGAGGAGGGCCGCACGCGGTAGCGTTGGTAGTAGTCAACAATACTAAACCGTTCTCCCTCGTCATAGAAAACACGTTGAGCATAGGCCGTTCTATATGCTGCACTACGCATGGGACCATATGGGTCTGGAAATGATTCAGGGGGGTAGCCCGGCTCCTGCTCCAGCTCCTTGGCCATTTGGTCTAGGGGGCACTCTTTGGACCAGTGGCCCTCCTTTCCGCAACGATAGCATCGAGTCCTTTCTCCCATTCCCGGGGTGACTCGCAGGCGGCTTGTTGAGAGTTGCACGTGCATCCGTTTGCCTTCAAGAAAGCACACGCGACAAAGGTTGGTGGTGAGACTTAAGGGGGATTTACCCCTTTCTCACTATAAAATTTTTAGACTTAAGTTATATTCACTTTAAATGTAACTTTAAATTTGAGCATTAAACCAAAGCAACCATTGAATTTATAATTATCTGCCGAGGACCAGTTTTTTGGTAAATCCTTTTTATCTATTTTAACAAAAAAAAACAAAAAAAAGCATGTACATTTCCATCTCTACAGATGTTAATGAGCTACTATGTAATAGGGTTTAATAGCAGCATAATAAATAGAGATTTGAAAAATGCTCTCTATTTCAAATGCCTGAGTAAAAATGGTTTGAATTTAAGAAACATTTATTAATTATAATGAACAGAGCAAATGAGGTAGAAATTGTCATTTTTACACATGGTTCTGCAGCCTGACATTTCATTGCATAATGCAAGAGACTTGCTCCACTGTATAATTCACTTCTTATCTACATTTCACAAGACACAGGCAAGAGAGAAGTACAGTCACATAGGCCATTGTACCTGCCAGTGCACGAGGTACCACCAAATCCTTGTTACAGGCCCCAGTCAATAACTAAAGAATCTGAAACGCATACTACATTACAATGAGTGCAGCAGCTTCTTAAATGGAATCTATAATGCAAAAATATTTCCCCTACTGGTGTGAGTGTCCTAGCGCTGGCATGGTCAATTAAAGAAAAAATACTAATATCCCTAACCAGAGTGCGTGCTCTATTAGCCTGCACCTTTGGTGAGGGAAAATATTTTTGCCCAACAGGTGCCTTTTAAGTGAGGACCTCATCATCCTATGGATACTGTTCTCTCCCCAGGGGCTCTGTTATCCTCCTCTCCAAGTTAGTCAGACTGATTTGGTCAACAAGTTGGAAGGCCAAACGAGGCAGTAAAGCACCTAACAAACCAAAGATGGACAGTTGGTATCGCAATTCATCACTGTAAAGAAACCCATACATGAGTCAACACTTACCTTTTGATGATGTATCACCTTTCAGTATCTGTTCTTTATTTCTATTCTTTAAATTACTCTTCTTTTCTAAAAATGTTCTCATGTAAATTACAACTGTTTGTGTCCCCACCCATTGAATAAATACTTTTAGAACTAGTAATTGGCATTGGCATCTGCAGCCCCAGCATGCTGCTGAAGGGAGTCCTAACTGTGCCGAATGCCGATACAGCAAAGAACACAGCACTGTAATACAGCCACTGCTGTAAATAGTACCCCTCCTACTGTATAAAAAAAAAACAGCGGTTATAAATAAACACTTAAAGGCATACTGTCATGGGAAAAAAAAAAAATTCAAAATGAATGAGTTAATAGTGCTGCTCCAGCAGAATTCTGCACTTAAATCAATTTCTCAAAAGAGCAAACAGATTTTTTTATATTCAATTTTGAAATCTGACATGGGGCTAGACATATTGTCAATTTCGCAGCTGCCCCAAGTCACGTGACTTGTGCTCTGATAAATTTCAATCACTCTTTACTGCTGTACTGCAAGTTGGAGTGATATCACCCACCTCCCTTTTCCCCCCAGCAGCCAAACAAAAGAACAATGGGAAGGTAACCAGATAGCTCCCTAACACAAGATAACAGCTGCCTGGTAGATTTAAGAACAACACTCAATAGTAAAAACCCATGTCCCACTGAGACACATTCAGTTACATTGAGAAGGAAAAACAGCAGCCTGCCAGAAAGCATTTCTCTCCTAAAGTGCAGGCACAAGTCACATGACATGGGGCAGCTGGGAAATTGACAACATTTCTAGCCCCATGTCAGATTTCAAAATTTAATATAAAAAAATCTGTTTGCTCTTTTGAGAAATGGATTTCAGTGCAGAATTCTGCTGGAGTAGCACTATTAACTGATTTTGAAAAAAACATGTTTTCCGATGACAGAATCCCTTTAAGAACAGACAGAGAGCCATTTTAGCCTTAAGTCCAAATGTAAAAACAAAGTATTGTGACCCTCTATCTACTGAAGTATTTAAGGATTGCATGACAAAAACAGTGCCAATTATTTTACAGACTTCAACTGGAGGTGGTAGCAGAAGACTTTTGGTTTTTGATTACTAAAAATGCCACAATAGTGTATGTGTACCATAAGTGTATATCTGAAACGTTAATGTATAAAACCTAACACATTAAAACATTGTGATAGTAAAAAGAGGAGCATTTCAAACCATTTTATACATCCTGTGCTATGAACATTCTAGTCCTCTTTCCAAAACTGTGTTGGGTTTCACCTTTAAATTCAGTGTTGTCCAGATTCTTAATGGCATCCAGTGCTTCAGCCGAAATCTCCATGTGGACAAAGGCGTAGTCCTTAACAATATCACACTCCAGGACTGCACCATATTCTTCAAATTTGGCACGCAGTTCCTCACTGGTGCAACTACTGCTGAGGTTGCTTACATGAAGCTTAGTCGAGGCATTTGGCTTGCCCCGACTGTGTTCCACATTGATAGAAACGTTATGTAGCTTGTAATGGTTTAAATTACGTACAGCTTCATCTGCTGCCTTTTTGTCATCCATATGGACAAAACCATAATTTTTAATGATATCACATTCTGTCACACGGCCAAACTGCTCAAACAATGACTTCAGCTCCGGCTGAGTGGCCTCAGGAGGCAAATTGCCAACAAATAACTTCACCATAACTTCACAATCTGCAAATACAGAAAACTAATTTCAGCTGTTGACAAAACACATAATTTGCACAGGGGCTCAGTTATTAAAGGACCAGTAACATCAAAAAAATTTTTAAAAAAATTCGTTAGTACACAACGAAAAAAAACACCAACACAAATTATACTTTAAAAAAGCAAAGTCTTTATTAAGAAATAACTTACAGAAACTCTGCTTCCTGTCTTGTACAGAAACGGCGACCATCCATTGAGCGGCACTTGATTTCTCCTCCCTGGCTCTCTGCTGCTGGATCTTTTAGCTGCCACATTCTGTGCTTTCTGTAGTACAGCAGCGCTTCCAGCATGAACTTTCTGCAGATATGCGGTGCCTTGCTCATCGGTTCCAGCCGCGGTGCAATTACCAACATCCCCGAGGCGCCTTCTGCATTCGCTAATTATCCCAGATCTATGGGTACAGGATGGGAAGGTCCGGACATTAAAAGCCGGCTCTGGATGCTGCTGCTGCCCTTCGCCTCTTGATCTCTTACTGCTGCCCCTGCGCACCGGCACCGTATCTTCCTGGCCCAGTCTCCCCTCTTTCTGGCTGCCCGGGAACAACTGCCGGCGAATGGCTTTGTTTGAATTCCATTTCCGACGCATTCCATTTCCCTGCGCACCGGCACCGTGTCTTCCACCGTGTGTATAATATCTGTGCACAACTCAATGCGTGTTCCGGTGCACAGGGAAATGGAATGCGTCGGAAATGGAATTCAAACAAAGCAATTCGCCGGCAGTTGTTCCCGGGCAGCCAGCAAGAGGGGAGACTGAGCCAGGAAGATACGGTGCGCAGGGGCAGCAGTAAGAGATCAACCGGCTCAAGAGGCGAAGGGCAGCAGCAGCATCCAGAGCCGGCTTTTAATGTCCGGACCTTCCCATCCTGAACCCATAGATCTGTGATAATAAGCGAATGCAGAAGGCGCCTCGGGGATGTTGGTAATTGCACCGCGGCTGGAACCGATGAGCAAGGCACCGCAGATCTGCAGAAAGTTCATGCTGGAAGAGCTGCTGTACTACAGAAAGCACAGAATGTGGCAGCTAAAAGATCCAGCAGCAGAGAGCCAGGGAGGAGAAATCAAGTGCCGCTCAATGGATGGTCGCCGTTTCTGTACAAGACAGGAAGCAGAGTTTCTGTAAGTTATTTTTTTAATAAAGACTTTGCTTTTTTAAAGTATAATTTGTGTTGGTGTTTTTTTTCATTGTGTACTAACGAATTTTTTTAAAAAAAATTTTGATGTTACTGGTCCTTTAACTTTTCCAATAACTTGCCCAAGTGCAATATCCCATAGTGACCAAACATTTGCTTTTATTATTTTGCCTTTTTTAGACAAATCAAAGTGTATAGCTTTAGGTTATATTTCAACAATGGTGCCATGTTGCCAAGTGTTCAATGAACCAGATCAGAGCTGTATAACAGTACAATAGCAAAGTCTACAAATATACATTCAAACACCATGTTGATGTTTAAAGGGATACTGTCATGGGAAAAAAATTTTTTCCAAAATAAATCAGTTAATAGTGCTGCTCCAGCAGAATTCTGCACTGAAATCCATTTCTCAAAAGAGCAGACAGATTTTTTTTATATTCAATTTTGAAATCTGACATGGGGCTAGACATATTGTCAATTTCCCAGCTGCCCCCAGTCATGTGACTTGTGCTCTGATAAACTTCAATCACTCTTTACTGCTGTACTGCAAGTTGGAGTGATATCACCCCCCTCCCTTTTCCCCCCCAGCAGCCAAACAAAAGAACAATGGGAAGGTAACCAGATAACAGCTCCCTAACACAAGATAACAGCTGCCTGGTAGATCTAAGAACAATGCTCAATAGTAAAAACCCATGTCCCACTGAGACACATTCAGTTACATTGAGAAGGAAAAACAGCAGCCTACCAGAAAGCATTTCTCTCCTTAAGTGCAGGCACAAGTCACATGACCAGGGGCAGCTGGGAAATTGACAAAATTTCTAGCCCCATGTCAGATTTCAAAATTGAATATAAAAAAATCTGTTTGCTCTTTTGAGAAATGGATTTCAGTGAAAAATTCTGCTGGAGTAGCACTATTAACTGATGCGTTTTGAAAAAAACATGTTTTCCGGTGACAGGATCCTTTTAAGTCTGCCCAAAACCAGTGGATTCCAGCCAAGGAACTACCTGATGGCAACAGTCGCAGGGCACATTTCCTGCAACACTGCCCACCACTGTCATGTAATTGCCCATAGCCCTGCCATCTCATTTTTATGTGATCAGAGGGTTGCATAGATAAGCATGAGTTTTAATATCTAGCAGAAACATCACTCACTGAGCATGTATTGGAAAGGGGTATTCTTGTTACAATGCATTGTGTTATATTTGGAGAAAGCATTCTTACCCAGAGGAATGTTTAAAGGGATACTGTCATGGGAAAAAATGTTTTTTTTCAAAACGCATCAGTGCTGCTCAAGCAGAATTCTGCACTGGAATCCGTTTCTCAAAAGAGCAAACAGATTTTTTTATATTTAATTTTGAAATCTGACATGGGGCTAGACATAGCCAATTTGGAGAAACTGCAATTATTTGCAATTCAGAAATAAAAATTACACCATAAAAATCATGACAGAATCCATTTAATGACCATTCTAATTTACAGGAGACATCCACTTAAAAACTGTTCTTAGCTTGATGACTGTAAAATTAAGTCTTAGCAAAATTTCCATATACATTTATTCAAATATATTAGTGGTCCTAAAGTAAGATCTGAATACATTTGCAAATGAAAGAGAAGCATGTCTGTCCCTTTTTATTCTTTGCACTTCTGGTTTTAATTTTTTTTGGAGGTTTTTTATCAAAATCTGAATTTTTCTGATTTTGTAAATAAAAATAAGTCCAATCCATGATTTGCCCTTATTTATCAATTAAAAAAAACAAAACAGAAAAATAAATTGTGAAAAACCACGACTTTTTCAGATTTGTCACGCATAAAGGACAAATTTTTCCCATTAGAAGCGTGAAAACAAAAATAAAACTAGCATTAAACCCCAAACATTTTGTGAGGGTTAAAATATCTTCAAATGGTAAAGGGGACATCTGCCATTGATTTTTACATGAATTCGGCAGGTTTTAGATGGTGAATTTTCAAATTTAACTTAGAACAGCTACGGGGCATAATAAATAAACTTTTTTGCGTTTTCTGTGTCAAAATGGCCACAGCGAAAAAAAAACGAGCCTTAATAAATAACACCCTTTATGTAACAGAAACTAGGGGGCATGTTTACGAACATTGGAGATAAATATCTGGAGAGATTTCTGGATATGTTACCCATAGCCAACCAATCAGATCTTTGCTGATTGGTTGCCATGGGCAACATCTCCAGAAATCTCTCCAGATAGTCATTACCTACACTCTTTCAAGAGTCAGAATATGAAAGGGATGAAAAAAAATGCTATTTTGAATTGCAATTTCATTTCAAAAAGAACATTTTCAATGAATGCATATTGGAATAGCTTAGATCACGTTTAGGAGTTCATTTAGCATGTTCATGATCATGTTCTCTCTGTCTTATGTGATGTTTGGGTACATCTGCCCTTAGATCTATTTTTCAACCAACTGGATAACTGCTAAAAGCTGTGTAAGTTGTGTTTCATGCAGTTACATTGAAAATAAAACAAACAAACAAACAAAAAAAAAAAAAAAAAGGGAACGACATAGGGAAATGGTTCCTAAAAGACATCGGTTTATGCAGTGCATGCACTAAGGAGATCACTGCTATATTAATATATTTATCATATCCATTTACCCTGTTGTTTTTCCAAATGGTACTTCGGGTGTGGGCCACCCTTATCCACAGACGATCACCAGTCTGCAACCACAGACTTCTCCACTGCTGCACACACCCGACTCTCGCGACTCAAGGAGCAAACAAAATGGAATCCTAGACCCACAGGCCTCCAAACTGCAGCGATCAATCTCATTGGATAAAGAACGAAGTATCTGCATAGCCATTGGACCACAGGGTTGTCAAAACAAACCGAACAGGAAGTTAGCGTCTCAATAAACGCCAAAGAAAGGCCTCCTTTAAAATGGCGCCCGTAATAGCAAATTAGCGCCATTTCTATTGTGGGCAAGTTGAAAACGTTTCATAAAGCTAAAGACATTATAAAATCATATAGAGTGTTATAATGTGTGACGCAACGTTTATACAGCTTTTACTTACACAGCGTGTCCCACCCACACCTGTTGTCATTTAAACAGTTATTACATAAGTTGTAGGGGGAGTGTACTGTCTATATTCTTTCAATGGCCGTACTGATAGATTTGGAACTACGACTCCCATCGTCCTTTGCGCAATGTGATTCGAAGAAAACTCGCATCGCAATCGCAGATAAATAAAATTTGTTAAAAAAAAAAAAAGTGCCGGAAACGGTGTCTGTGGTGACACGCAGAATTTAACCCAGTTTCCAAAGATCAAGCGATCATCATCATGGAGGAACTAGGAAGTAGTCGAGCTCTCAGCAAGGTGATTAACTTACTGTAGAGAAGTGGTTTTACTGTTACTATAGCGTCACATATATCTGTACTCAGTTAGTCTCATGAGTTGATGTTGATGTCTTGATGTAACATCTATTTACGCTATGCATTTTCATGTGCTAGTAGTAGTATTACATAACACACTTTGCTTTTACAGTAAGTCAAAAGAACAACAAATTATCTAATATTGTGCATATATATATATATATATATATATATATATATATATATATATATATATATATATATATATATATATATATATATATATATATATATATTTTAGATAATAGAGATCGCACTCGCAGGTCTTAGAAGAAATAAGTGTATTTTTATTCCTGGACAATCGCTGACGTTTCGGCTGATGCAACAGCCTTTCTCAAAGTAAAAAAGTGGTTCAAACAAACGGAATAAATACCAAGTAACTGATAATGTTTCTCCCACGTCACTTCCCCCTGCTTTAGGTTGCTATTTTTTGTTTTCCCGCCACATTTGGTATTTATTCCATTTGTTTTTGTTTTTTTGTTTTTTTTTTTTGAATAAAGTACCTCCTCTTGTAAATTATAAGGATATTGCAAGGGACATTACACTATTCAACCCCCCTATACTCCCTCCACACTCCCCAGTCTCTCCTGTGCTCCTCCATCCCTGTCACTGATGAGGAAGTTCTCAGAGCTTTTGGCCTCTTCTCACCTTACCAGCTGCCCACTTGATCCAATTCCCTCAAAACGTCTCTGCAATACCAATCCTTGTCTTATCAAATCCTTAACTCACCTATTTAATCTCTCGCTCTCAACTGGACTGTTTCCTTCTCAACTAAAACATGCTCTTGTCACCCCCATTCCTGAAAAAACCCTCTCTTGATCCCTCCAATCTGGACAACCTCTGACCTATCTCTCTGCTACCTTTCATCTCTAAACTACTTGAGCGCCTAGTCTACAACTGACTAACCTCATTCCTCTCTGACAATAACCTGCTGGACCCCCTACAATCTGGTTTTAAGCCACAACACTCCACTGAAACTGCCCTGACCCGACTAACTAATGACCTTTTAACTGCTAAAGCCAACGATCATTTCTCACTACTAATACTGCTTGATCTCTCAGCCGCATTTGACACTGTAGATCACCCCCTTCTTCTCCAGTGCCTCCATTCGCTTGGCCTTCATGACACAGCCCTGTCCTGGTTCTCTTCTTACATCACCAATCGTTCCTTCAGTGTCTCCTACAACGGAGTAGCATCTTCTCCCCTACCTCTTTCTGATGGGGTTCCTCAAGGCTCTGTCCTGGGACTCTAACTATTCTCCCTCTATACTTCCTCCTTCAGCAAATCAACTCGTATGGTTTCCACTACCACCTCTATGCTGACGATATTCAGATCTATCTCTCATCTCCTGGTCTTAACCCAGAACTCCTAACTCGCGTCTCCTCCTGCCTGTCCACTATCTCTTCCTGGATGTCGCAAAGCTACCTTAAATTAAACCTCTCTAGATTCTGCCCTGTCATTCACTCCTCATATCCAGTCACTTATTAAATCATGTCACTTCCACCTAAGGAACATATCCAAAATACGATCATTTATAACCCAAGATGCTGCCAAAACTCTTATTCACTCGTCATATCACGTCTAGACTACTGTAACTCTCTTTTAATTGGCCTTCCCTTCCAGAGACTGTCACCTCTCCAGTCCATAATGAACACTGCTGCCAGGCTCATACACCTCAGCAACCGCTCCTCCTCTGCCTCGCCATTCTGTCAATCCCTGCACTGGCTTCCACTACCTCTCAGAATTAAATTCGAATTAATGACCCTGACATTCAAAGCAATTCATAACTGTGCCCCACCCTACATCTCTGAACTCATCTCTATATACTCACCGAACCGCTTACTATGCTCCTCTACTGACCTGCTACTCAACTCTTCTCTCATTACCTCCTCACATGCTCGCATTCAAGACTTTGCAAGGGCTGCACCCCTCCTCTGGAACTCTCTCCCATGGTCTGTCTGACTTTCTCCCAACCTTTCTGCTTTCAAGAAATCTCTTAAAACGCACTTCATTCAAGAAGCCTGCCCTCACTCTGCTTAACTACCAAACGCAACACCACATACAGTACCACATTGTGCACCCACTTAATTCAATCCTGCCCACTCCCACACCTTGTGTATTACTCCCGTCCCTTTAGAGTGTAAGCTCTATCTGCATAGGGCCTTCCTCACCTTTTGTACCGGTATTGATTGTGATGTATGTAACTCCATATGTTCTATGTGCATAATTTCATGTGATTTAGTTGTATAATCACATTTACTTTACAGTGCTACGTAGTATTTTGGCGCTATATAAATACATGTTAATAATAACAAAAATAATAATAAGTTACAGGGGAGTTTCATAACCATATAAAAACACAAGGCCGAAGGCCAAGTGTTTTTATACAGGTCATGGAACTCCGGGATAATGTCTAATATCCTCATATTGTGCAACTGGGTGTACTTTATTTATTATAATACAGAAGTTTCAGTGAGTCAATGTGACAGAAATGACATCAGAACTCACCGTTTATAACGGATGACATCAGAACTCGACGTTTAATGGCTTTTGTGTATATATATATATATATATATATATATATAATGTATTCACCTACACAAAACAGTACTCTCACTGAAATATCTTACTTTTTAGACTAACCAGTTTTACAGATTTGTGTCTGACAACAAAAAGAAAACTAAAAAGAGTTAAAGGGAACATGTAGGGTTGCCACCTGGGCTGTATTTAACTGTCCTGACCGGTAAAATGATGGTTGATCCCAATGTTATTAATAGGGACAAAAGATAAATATATAGGAAGGACTATATTTTTTTCCAGAAAAGGTGGCAACCCTAGGAACATGTAGTTTCAAAATCAGGCATTTGCTTTAGGAATGTGCCTTAAGAGTGATTAGGGTTGCCACCTTTTCTGGATAAAAATACCGGCCTTACTATATATTTTTTTTCCCTATTAATAACATTGGGATCAACCATCATTTTTACCGGCCAGGTTGCAGCCCTAAGAGTGATGGTACTGGGGGGCATTTTACTACTGTGTAAAAAAACATCACCTTTTCATTGGTGTCAAATCTCTTGCGACAAAAATATTTGTATCACATAAGCACCAGAAATTTCTCACTCTTGCATTTTTCATCACTTACCTATTACCAATGTTTTACCACCAGAAATTTACACTGACACCAATAAGGTATCCTTGAAGGTTTTGTCGCCTGCTCAGTTGGAGATTTAGGACAAGTGACAACATTTCCAGTGTGACATTGCCAGTGGCGCAACTAGACATTACTGGGCTCTGCAGCAAATCATTTTTCAGGCCCCCAAAATGTATAGAGGTTAGACCTGGTTTACCAATAGTTATTGAAATGGTATATAAATTAGTGCTTCATAGGGCCCCTATACCTCCTGGCCCCCCTGCAGCACAGGGTCTGCTTCCTCTGTAGTTACACCCCTGGACATTGCCCTTAAATATTACTTCACCATACACATTTATTAAGCTGCTGACTAAAAGGCCTGTATGGACAGCTCTAGCCTGGCCATACACAGGACAATAAATTGTAGGTTGGGGTGTATTGGGATTTGTCCAGCAAAATGCGTATTGAAAAGCGTATTCACATCAACTTTAAGTATTCACCTCTTTTTGTTAGTAAGCTTTTACTTTTGACTACAGTTTTCTTTGCCAATGCATCTTTTCATGCATTTGTTGTTGTGACATTCAAGACCATTACAATTCGAATGTTAATCTTACAATTTTGTGACTGATGCACTTGCAATTCAGGTACCGATTAGTCTGCTTCTTTGGAAACTCACACTTTAAAGGCAAATGAAACAATAACTATAAGCCCAGGCCCCCTCCAGAGGATTTCCTATTTGCACCACCCATTATTCTCACAATTGGTCCTATCTGTGCACCTGCTTATAAAATGCAGAGCTGTCAACTCTCCCAATTTTGTTGGGAGTTACCTCCTACCCCAGGTCTCCTGCCACCATATCCAATTCCCCCTGTTTTATTGGCACCCTGCAATTTCCTATGTACTCAGGCACAGTGCAAAGACATAGATGTAAAAAGACCTTTCAGAGGCATGCTTTGTGTGTCGTATTAGATCCCCCCCCCCCCCGGAGGCACCTAGTGCCAGTTTGATAGCTCTGAAAATGCCATGTAGTGCAGCACAGATGTCCTCTTTTTTCCAAAAGGCAACATGGAGCATGCCCAGTTGAGGCCAGGCCTAGACAAGCTTCAACTGCATATGCTCCTGGCATAGAAGAGGAAACAAGATGGCACCTGTGCAATTCTGCATTTTTTTAGTCAGGTACAAAGTTAGGGCCAGTTGTATGATTAATGGGTGGCATAGGGGGGGGGCTAGGATTGTAGGTAGCTTTTTTTGTTTTCCTATAAAGGGATTGTTTGCTGCTTTCCAAAAAGTACTGAAACTGGGCCAGAACACGCAGGCGGTCTGGTCCCCATTGACAACCACTTTGGGGCAACAGACATCTACCCCATTTCCAATCACTGTCTGATTAGTAGCTGGGCACATGCAGACATTAAACATTATAACACAGTTTATGGTGGGGAACGCAAGTGCTTTGGGCCTGGGGCCAATCTTCTCTCAAACAGATAGCTTCGATATTCACTACTGAAACACACCTTTGCCAGTATTCCATTCACAGACTCTGAACTGTTACAATTTGCTGCATGTGTTGATACATTTTCAGTATTATCCAGGGTCGGACTGGGCCGGCGGGACACTGGGAAAAAAACCGGTTGGCCCCGGCTCTCCTGGCCTCTCCAACCCAGACCCTCACCCTGCCCAGCAAATCATCTTCCTGCCGCTGGTCCTAGCAAAAACACAATATACAATATATCTAGGCAATCGTGTCTCGGGCGGCCGAGATTAGGCTAATTAGAGTTGCAGCATGGGGGCCCTGAGACATCAGCCACGGTCGGCCCCGGGCCCCCCAGTCCGACCTTGGTATTATCTGTGGTATTTGAGCATTTATTGTATCAATTGTAACAGCTGTCTTTTTAATAAAATTTGGGGATGATGCTTAGCATGGCCAAATATAAGAAATGTATCAACTAATTAAATTAGAAAAGTTTACACTGTCCAAAACTCTCATCCCAAAGCAGCTATAGGGAGACATGACAAGGTTTAAAATTAAACTTTAAGGCTATGGGCACACAGGCCCTTGAGTCCACTGCAAGGATCTATTGTTGAATAAAACAGCAACGGATCTATTATATGATTCCCTTGGGTATTTACACAAGTTAATCATACAGCACTTTCTCCTGCTGTCTGGCATTGCTTGGTACTGCTTATTATCCACAAGTTCCTCCAGATACTTCTCTATAAAGGATATGTCTAACTGAATACTGTCATGATTTTTATGGTGTAATTTTTATTTCTAAATTAAACAGTTTACACTTCAGATAATTCACTCTCCCATGTAAAATGTAATTCCTGACCCAACAAGTGTATATTTTTTAGTTGTAATATTGATGTGTAGGCAGCCATCTCAGGCCATTTTGCCTGGTGCTTTCAGAAAAAGCCAGTGCTGCACTATGGAACTGCTTTCTGACAGGCTATTGTTTCTCCTACTCAATGTAACTGAAGGTGTCGCAGTGAGACGTGGATTTTTACTACTGAGTGTTGTTCTTAGATCTACCAGGGAGCTGTTATCCGGTTACCCTCCAATTGTTCTGATGATGGGCAGCTGAGGGGGGGAGCTCGGTGATATCACTCCAACTTGCAATGCAGCAGTAAAAAGTGACATGACTGGGGGCATATATAGCCCCAAAATTAAATATAAAAAAATCTGTTTGCTCTTTTGAAAAACAGATTTCAGTTCAGAAGTCAGCTGAACAGCACTATTAACTGTGTTTTGAAAAAAACCTGTTCTCCCACGACAGAATCTCTTTACGGTTATAAGTGGCTTGCATATTTTTGTATCCCAAATGTAAAATGTAACCTTACATTTATCAACACTGAATCTCAGTCACTTAGCTACTCAGTCTACCAGTTTGTCAAGATCCTGTTACAAGGATGCCACAACCTGGATGGAACTAATTGGGCTGCATAGTTTAGTGTGAACTCCAAATACTGATACATTATTACAATAAAAACTTGCATGCCATTGTCCTGGGCTCTCCCTACTAGTTGGCATACTTGTTCTTGGGCTTCTGCTCCAGCCCATCCACAATTCAGATGCAATAGGAAGCAGGAAAGTGGTCCTCCAAATCACAATATTGAAAAATCAAAACAATTATTGCCAAACTTCCTTTAAAAGCATAGGACAGATACCATTTAGAAACACAATCATATAACTGTAACATGTACAGTCACATTTTAAAGGAAGTTTGATAATAGAGCATTTTGATTTTATATCAAAATATTTTATTTTGATATTGTGATTTGGAGGACCACTTTCCTGCTTCTTATTACATTACTTACAATACCCACCCCAAAGTCGTCAGTGGATAAATTAAACAAAATTGGACCTAAAATAAACAAAAGTGGACCCAATAGAGAAACCTGCAGCACCCCACTAAGAACCGTACTCCAATGTTACACAATGTACACAGATGCATTGTTTACAATACCCTCCCCTAAGTTAGTGAACAAATTAAATAAAAGTGGACCCAATAAATATACCAACAACACCCTACCAAGAACCCTACTCCAAGTATATATAATGTTCCATTGTCAACAACCTCAGTATGTTATAAGCCAATTTTCTAAAAATAATTCATTCAAATACCAACAGACCTTAGTCTATGTGGCAATGTATGAAAAGCTTTGGCAAAATCCACGTAGACCACTTCTACTAAAACTCCACTTCCCAGCTTTCTACTCCATCATAACAAGCTATTAAATTTGTCTGACATGATCTGTCCTTCATAAAGCCATGCTGATTAACACTTATAATGCCATTCTCCAGAACATAACTTAAATTTGATCCTTCAGCAAACATTAAAATAACTTGCTTGCAGCAGATGCCAACCACACAGACCTGTAATTGTCAGAACAAGGCCATGATCCCTTTTTAAATATTGAAATTACATCCGCTTTCCTGTCAGTTGGTACCGTACCAGATGAAAGGGAGTCTAAAATATAACTGTCCAACAAAGTTGCTCAGAATGTTTTCATAAAACAGTGATTATTATATGTAATGTGTTCCATACATGTTCACCCATCAATGCTTTTGTGAAGTGTGTCAGTACCACTAAAAATTACCATTGTGTTCATGTTGTAAAAATCCACAGTGCACAGATATCGGACCAACTTCAGTGCAGAACATGTAACCAAGCCCCTAATACTACAGACAGATTATTGTCAGCTTTGCATGTACATTTTTAAAATCAACTTAGAAAATTCATTCAAAACTCATTCTGCAAAGACTTTTGCCATCAGTCCTGGTCCCATTGAAGTTGTTGCACAGGTCTGGAGCACAATGAGTCCTAGCAAGTAAATACTATGAGAAGTGCTATGGTGATTGGATGGCTCAGTAAATTAAAATTACAACTGCTGCACCCAATTTAGTTGAGGTTAGTTATCATGCACACAGAACTATGGATTACCCAAATTTTTTCCTGGGCCAATAAACAGAAACTGTCAATAACCCTGCAAAAGTCATTTTGTACAAAATGCAGGCCTCATAAATCAAGGCAGAATAGAATCTTCACTAGAAAGACAAATTGGTTCTATTTTGTCATTATCGTACCTAGTAATCAGGGCTTGCTGGGACTTGATCGTGTTATAAACAGACTGTTATATCAACTCTATTTTATCATTATCATACCTAGTAATCAGGACGTGTTGCAACTTGATCATGGTATAAAAAGACACAAACTTAAGTTCTTATGTTAAACAAATGAGTAACCTAAAAACTCTGCATATACTGTAGACTTATCAGCTGCGTTGACTATAGCTTACCCCCCTGTATAGCTTTCTTTCTTTATAATATACAATATATTTACTAGTATCTACTGATAACTGTTTCTATGTGATGATATAGTGAATAAAGTACCCCCTCTTGTAAAATATAAGGATATTATAAGTTACCGAGGAGTTTCATGACCATATAAAAACACGAGGCCGAAGGCCGAGTGTTTTTATACAGGTCATGGAACTCCGAGGTAACTTCTAATATCCTCATATTTTACAACTGGGGGTACTTTATTTATTATAATACACAAATTTTAGTGAGTCATATGACAGAAATGACATCACTACTCACCGTTTATAACTGATGACATCACTACTCACCGTTTATAAGGATATAATTTACAGGATATTCATGGCTTTTGTGTATTATAATAAAATAATGTCAAACTATTGAGCGTTTGAGAGCAAAAGAATTGTGAATTCATTAAAACAAAGTAGAATATATATATATATATATATATATATATATATATATATATATATATATATATAATCACAAAAAAAAACACTCATAGGACTGTACTTGTAAATGTAGTTTATTACGACGTTTCGGCTCCTAAGTGCACAACACAAACAAAATCCCTTGATATAGGCCATAATGGCGCCAAAACCAGATAGTGATGTCATACATGGGTGTGCATATCATTAGTGAGCACCTATCATGCTGTCCAAGTTAAGTATGTATAAGTGTATACAAACCGCATTAATATTGAGCTGTCCCAACATATTAAGTGCAAACTGTGCTGATATAAGATTCTCCTTTATGTGTCCAAATCCCCCAAGTGACTTTAGTGACTGTGTAGCAAAAAATAATAAACGAAAAAACGAAGGGCACCCTGCCCGATATATCAAATATTCCAAAATGGAACTGCTTACCTCCAAGGCGATTACTTCATGGCTGGATTAATCGTGTATCTCCCTTTTTTTCCGCCCACGCAATTACATTTTAGATAAACCAAAAATTGTATCATCTGTACAAAAAAATTCTCAAGGTTGGTTGTCCAGAGCTTTACAAAAATAAGATAACTAAATAGTTTTTTTAAGTTAATTGTATTTTTCAGTATAATTGTGGGAAAAAAGTTGAATGTAAGTAGTAATTATACTCTCTTTTATCATTATAGTTTGAGTTTGCAGTGCAGATGACTTGCGAAAAGTGTGCTCATGCTGTAAAGAATGTATTACAAGATGTTAAAGGTAAGGACCCATTAAAAAGTCTGTTTTAGTTTAAAGTGGAATAGACCTCCAATTGTTACATAGTTAAATTGGGTTGAAAAAACACAAAGTCCATCAAGTTCAACTCCTCAAAATGAAAACCCAGCATCCATACACACACCCCTCCATACTTTCACATAAATTATATATACCCATAGCTATACTAACTATAGAGTTTAGTATCACAATAGCCTTTGATATTATGTCTGCCCAAAAAAACATCCAAGCCATTCTTAAAGGCATTAACTGAATCAGCCATCACAACATCACCCGGCAGTGCATTCCACAACCTCACTGTCCTGACTGTGAAGAACCCCCTACATTGCTTCAAATTAAATTTCTTTTCTTCTAGTCTAAAGGGGTGGCCTCTGGTACGTGATCCAGTTTATGGGTAAAAAGGTCCCCTGCTATTTGTCTATAATGTCCTCTAATGTACTTGTAAAGTGTAATCATGTCCCCTCGCAAGCGCCTTTTTTCCAGAGAAAACAACCCCAACCTTGACAGTCTACCCTCATAATTTAAGTCTTCCATCCCTCTAGTTAGTTGCATGTCTCTGCACTCTCTCCAGCTCATTTATATCCCCCTTTAGGAGTCCAAAACTTCACTGCATACTCCAGATGAGGTCTTACCTATAAAGAGGTATAATTATGTTTTCATCCCTTGAGTTAATGCCCTTTTTTATGCAAGACATAACTTTATTTGCTTTAGTAGCCACAGAATTAGACAACTTGTTATCTACAAAAAACCCTAGATCTTTCTCATTTAAGGAAACTCCCAACACACTGCCATTTAGTGTATAACTTGCATTCATATAATTTTTTTTATTTTTATTATTGGTGCATAACCTTGCATTTATCAACATTGAACCTAATTTTCCAGTTTGCTAGTTAGTTCACATCTCTTTATACAGGTATGGGACCGGTTATACAAAGTGCTTGGAACGTGGGATTTTCCAGATAACGGGTCTTTCTTTAATTTGGATCTTCATGTCTTAAGTCTACTAGAAAATCATGTAAACATTAAATAAACCCAATAGGCTAGTTTTGATTCCATTAAGGATTAATTGTATCTTAGTTTGAATCAAGTACAAGGTGCTGTTGTACTTGACAGCACCTTTCAGTTGAACTGCATCTAAGTTGTTTCATTTAAAATTCATTGTGGTAATGTACAGAACCAAAATTAGAAAAATGTTGTCTCTGTCCAAATGATTTATGGACCTAACTGTATATGAAGGGCTAGTTTTCAAAATGAAATAAAGTCACTACTCTTCCAGGTCTGTTAATCAAGTGACTTAAGCTACATTGTTTGCTTTAGTCAGTTATCTACATTAGGTCTGATTAAAGGAGAAGGAAAGCTACCGAAGCAGTTTATTGCCAATATATTAGCCACAATAGTGCAACTTAAACACTATATTTATTCTGCAGAATGCTTTACCATACCTGAGTAACAGCTCTAGAAACTCTCTCTGTTTGTTTAGGATAGCAGCTGCCATATTTGCTTGGTGTGACATCACTTCCTGCCTGAGTCCCTGCTCACTCATAACTCTGGGCTCAGATTACAGCAGAGGAGGGATGAGGGAGAGAGGAGCAAACTGAGCATGTTCATGTCCGGGGCAAGGAGGTTTAAGCTGAAAACAGGAAGTCTGATACAGAAGCCCATGAGTACACAATAGAAGGAAAGAAATGCTGTGTTTCTTTCGACAGAGGACTCAAAGCAGCGTTTTACTGGTGTATTTATATAGACCTTTCTGATAAGGCTTAGCCTTTCCTTCTCCTTTAAGTCTTTGCTATAGATTGGTTATTGGGTTAACCTAGGTCAGTCACATCTGACTTGCATCCACCTGACTGGTCAGAATTGCAGCTAACGTGCAATTGTGAGACCTTTAATACAACAGCCAATAATGTACAAAAGTTGCTTCTGTTAACAGGAATAATTCTGAGTCAGTTTCTCAACTCACCTCTTGGCATCAGCGCCCCTGTCTGTAAAATAAACTTAATTTGATAATAATATGTAGCTTATATGAGGGTTAAACTGTTGATACTATCAAGGAGATAATCTTAGTGTTCTGTTTTACTTTGGTAGTTAGAATTACCCATAATTAGAATGTATATGTGTAGATATGATGTACAGATGAAAATCTTTGCCTTTAGGTGTGAAGGAATTCAGCATCAATATGGATTCAAAATCAGTCCTGGTGGAGACTACCCTGTTGGCAGAGGAAGTGCACAGACTATTGGAGACCACAGGGAGAAAGGCAGTACTTAAGGGAATGGGAACAATTAAATCTAGTAAGTATTCAGCAGTACGTTGATATGAAGTAAGTTTGCTCCATCTTGATGTTGTCTTATAAATCATTTCAGAAAACCTTGGTGCTGCTGTTGCCATGATGTCAGGGGAAGGTCCAATACAAGGAGTTGTTCGATTCATCCAAGCATCTGAAAACACATGTATAATTGAGGGAACATTGGATGGTCTGAGTCCAGGGTTACATGGAATTCACGTTCATGAATTTGGTGACATCTCTAATGGCTGCGAAAGGTAATTTATATGAATTTGCCTAAAAATATGTCACAGAGAACAGTTGCTTTGAGAATTTAAATATGTGTATATATTAGCATAACTGCCTGTTTATTGAATGAGCAGGAAGGCAGCTGTACCCTTTTACCAGTGGACCTGTCTAAAAAACAAATCCTACTCCTGTGTGCAGCACAGTGCTAATAAAACTGTTTTGCTGACCCCTCACATTGGTCCTGCTATCTAAATTTGTTATTTACTTTGATGGTCAAAGTCACACGTTGAGTAGGGTCCACTTCTCTCATCCTGTGTTTTGTAGACAGGCAGAGAAAAGCAGATTTGTTCCTATGTGCTTCTGTGTGTAGCTGCACTGCCAGGCACATCATTGGCCAGAGTGCAGCTACACAGAACAGAGATCCACCTAAAATGCATGCTTTTGCATTTATGGGCTAATCTCTGCTCCATATAGCTCCACTCAGGCTACACTGTGCCTGTCACACAGCATCATATAGGAGCGAATCCGCTTCTCTCCATCTTCTACAAAATGCAGGCAGAGAGAAGCAGACCCTACGCAATGTGTGAATTTTGTTTTAGGGTACTGGCTTTCCAGGGGATTTGTCACCCACTGTAAATCTGTTCTACTGCGTGCTTCAGATCTCCTGAAAATGCCTTCCCCTTGCCTAACCTTTACACATTAGAGGTAGTCCTCGAGTTACATACACCTGACTTACTTACAACTCACACTTACAGAAGGGGATTGTTATAGTAACATACTATGGTTTGCTTGACTTTTATTAGCTTTTGGCTTTTATAAACCACCTGCTATAATCCCCTCTGGCATGTGTTGTCTACTGCGGAGCACAGAAAGGTAAAAATAAATATGCTCAGAAAGGTAGAAATAAATACTATGTTAAAGGAGAAGGAAAGGTTAAAACTAAGTAAGCCTTATCAGAAAGGTCCATCTAAATATACCAGTAAACCCCCAACGTAATGTTGCTCTGAGTCCCCTGTCAAAAGAAATACTGCATCTCTTTCCTTCTATTGTGTACACATGAGCTTCTGTATTAGACTTCCTGCCTTCAGCTTAAACCTCATTGCCCTGGGCAAGAGCATGCTCAGTTTGCTCCTCTTCCCTCCCCTCCCTTCTCTACTGTAATCTGAGCCCAGAGCAGGGAGAGACTCAGGCAGGAAGTGATGTCACACCACATTAATACTGCAGCTCCTATTCTAAACAAACAGAGAGATTCTAGAGCTTTTTACTCCGGTATGGTAAAATATTCTACAGAATAAATATAGCATTCTAGCTTGCACTACTGCAGCTAATCTATTGGCAATAAAATGCCTCCGTAGCTTTCCTTCCCCTTTAAGACAGGCATCTGTCTAAGTTACATTTAAAAAGTAAATGTATGTTTCAACTTACATACAAATTCAACTTAAAGGAAAAGGAAACCCTAAAAATGAATAGGACTGAAAATGCCATGTTTTATATACTGAACTTATTGCACCAGGCAAGTTTCCGCTTCTCAATTGCAGCAATGATCCAGGACTTCAAACTTGTCACAGAAGGGTCGTCACAAATTATTCAGCAGAAAATGAGGTTGGCCTGTAATGTAAGCTCATGCTACAGGGCTGATTATTAAATTCTGATGCTAGTTGTACTGGTTTATGTGCTGCCATGTAGTAATTATCTGTATTAATTACTAATCAGCCTTATACTGTGACATTTCTATTCTATGTGTACTGTATATTGTGAGTGGGTCCCCAAGCTCAGTGACAGCAGCACAGATCATGTGCAGTGAATCAGCAGAAAAGAAGATGGGGAGCTACTAGGGCATCTTTGGATACACAGATCTTTACTGCTAAAGGGCTGTTGTTGCCTGGGGTTGGTACAGAAGCCCACAACATAACGTACAACATTTATAGCTATGTCTTTAGTTTAAGTTTCCTTGTCCTTTAAGAACAAATCTACAGACCCTAACCTGTACATAACTTGGGGACTGCCTGTACTTCATGATCCAGTTTAATAGTAGCAAACTGCAAAAGACAGGGACTGTGCATAAATAAATACGTTTACCTTCTGACAATTATACTGTAGGTATTGTAATATGATGTTGGTAGAAAAGGGACAATTAAGGATATCACAAATGTCTATGCATTTATATGGCATGCTCAACTTTATAATACCTTTAGTCATGTCAACTGTATAATAGATGGGCATGTGATAAATAACTTGTTGGTTTGTTTACATTATTAATTTTGTATAAATTTTGAACCATTGGCCCTTTTTCTGCTTGCTTCTAGCCTGCACCTGGAAATGCTATCTGGCTGCCAGGGTCACTAATCAAATTGATGTGAGGGTTTCATTTTATTGTTATGTTTAATTTGCTTATAGGGATGTTTTTTTTGGTCCTCTTTTACTGATATTTTATTCTGACTTCCAAATTATTTTGTGTTACAAAACAAAAATGAATAAAAAATCATAAAAAATGACTGCAGATTTTCTGCAGAATGCTGCTGTCTGCAGTTAAGGTGAAAAGTTTACACAGAGGGCAGTTGGTTGTAATTTGTATCTTCTTTCTTTTTTTTTGTACAGTTGTGGTGAGCACTATAATCCACATAGAAATTCACATGGGGGGCCAGGAGAAGACAACAGAGTAAGTGCATTAATATTACGTATGGTTTACTTAGGTAACCTAATTACTTGTAACGGTAATATACAGGCATGGGATACGTTATCCAGAAAGCTTTGAATTACGGGATGGCCATCTCCCATAGACCATAGACCATTTTACCCAAATAATCATTAAAAATTATTTCCCTTTTTTCTGTAATAATAAAACGGTAATTTATACTTGCTACAAACTAAGATATAATTAATCCTTATTGGAAGCAGAACCAACCTATTGGGTTTATTTAATGTTTTAATGATTATGGAAAGATTTGTTATCCAGAAAACCCCAAGTCCCGAGCATTCTGGATAACAGTTCACATACCTGTATACCTAATCTGTTTGTACATTGCCACCAGTATACACTGCATTTTACTAAGGATGCATGTTTGTCTTCCAGTTTGTTGTCCCTGGAGATGATTTGTTCATGGGCCCTAAGGGGAGCAACATCAGTGATGTTGTTTAAAGTGCATTCCCATATCTTATCCCTTAATACGCCTTCCATAAGCTTTCCTACAACACACAGACCAACAGGCCTGTAGTTTCATAGCAGAGCACTGAATCCCCTTCTTATAACTTGTACCATATAAACCATTTACCTTAAAGGGATACTTTAATCGGAAAACATGTTTTTTTCAAAACGCATAATTTAATAGCGCTGCTCCAGCAAAATTCTGCACTGAAATCCATTTCTCAAAAGAGCAAACAGATTTATTTTAATTTAATTTTGAAATCTGACATGGGGCTAGACATATTGTCAGCTTTCCAGCTGCCCCAGTCATGTGACTTGTGTTCTGATAAACTTCAGTCACTCTTTACTGCTGTACTGCAAGTTGGAGTGAAATCACCTCTCCCTTCCCTCCCAGCAGCCTAACAGCCTAACAACAGAACAGTGGGAAGGTAACCAGATAACCGCTCCCTAGTAGATACAGTATAAGAAGAACACTCAATAGTAAAATCCAGGTCCCACTGAGACACATTCAGTTACATTGAGTAGGAGAAACAACAGCCTGCCAGAAAGCAGTTCCATCCTAAAGTGCTGGCTGTTTCTGAAAGCACATGGCCAGGCAAAATGGCCTGAGATGGCTGCCTACACACCAATATTACAACTAAAAAAATACACTCCGTTCAGGAATGAAATGTTATATTGTAGAGTGAATTATATGCAATGTAAACAGTGTAATTTAGAAATAAAAACTACATCGTAAAAATCATGACAAAATTCATTTAACTTTATTTCTCAGTAGTCTCTGTCTAAAGACACAGCAAAAAAAAAAACCACAGTACCTCCAAACGCGATTTTTACATTGTAGTTTGTAGCTCCCCTAGTTGCTGCAGGTAGAGAGACTGCACTCCACTAAGGCTGCCACTATGGTTAAAATTAAATTAAGAACTCCAATATATACTGTCAATTCTGGGAAAACCTATTGCTCTTCTGATCTTTACTTTTTTTGTTGTAATAGCATGTAGGAGATCTGGGAAATATATTTGCAGAAGATAATGGACGCGCTTCCTTCAGGCTGGTGGATGAACGTTTGAAGGTACTGTATTTATAATTCGCTAAATTTTGCTTGTAATAAGACTAAACCCCTGTAGCAGTAGTAATATGGCTTTTTTATATGAAAATAGAATAGCATCACTCTTCCCAGCAAAAAGTAATCAAATTAAAACTGAGGCTGGATTTTTTTGCTGGACAAGGAAATTTGAAATTACTGTGGGACACTAATTTGTTAGGCACCACAGGTTTTCAAATATACTACCATCATTATTTGATTTACAAGTTTTGGGTGGACATGTCACATGTGTGAAAAACACTTTCACAGAATTGCTGTAGATATGTCCAGCCCAAGACCTATGTGTGAAATCAAGAAAGATAAAGCAACAGCATCCAACAGCCAAGTACCGCAGCCCAGTGCATTTTTTTATAACAGGGATACACTAGTCTACGCAGAAGTTTAGTGTATGGGAAAATATTTTTTTTTCAAAACGCATCAGTTAATAGTGCTGCTCCAGCACACTTCTGCACTGTAATATAATTTTTCAAAAGAGCAAACTGATTTTTTTATATTTACTTTTGAAATCTGACATGGGACTAGACACATTGTCAGTTTCCCAGGAGCCCCCAGTCATGTGACTTGTGATAAACTTCAGTCACTCTTTACTGCTGTACTGCAAATTTAAGTGATATCACCCCTCCCTTTTCTCCCTCCCCAGCAACGTAACAAAAGAACAATGGGAAGGTAACCAGATAGCAGCTCCCTTAGGGCTCTTACACATGAGCGTTCCGACCTGCGCTCCCCTGCGTTCCTTTTTTTGGCGTTCAGCCGCAGGGGAGCGCAGGAATAGACGCAAGTCATTATTTGAAATGGGGCTGTACTCACTCAGGCGCGTGTAGGTGCTGAACGCAGGAAAAATGCAGCATGTTGCGTCTGAACCTGCGTTCAGCGCCTACACGCGCCTGAGTGAGTACAGCCCCATTTCAAATAATGACTTGCGTCTATTCCTGCGCTCCCCTGCGGCTGAACGCCAAAAAACGGAACGCAGGGGAGCGCAGGTCGGAACGCTCATGTGTAAGAGCCCTTACACAAGATAACAGCTCCCTGTTATATATAAGAACAGCACTCAATAGAAAAAAATCCAGGTCCCACTGCGACACCTTCAGTTACATGAGTAAGAGAAACAATAGCCTGCCAGAAAGCAGTTCCATCCTGAAGTGCTGACTCTTTCTGAAATGACCACGCAAAATAACCTGAGATGGCTGCAGTGTATACAGTGTAATTTAGAAATAAAATACAATCTAAAAATCATGACGAATCCCGTTAACCCTTTAAACACTGGAGCGGCCTAACAAATTGCCACCCTCCCAGTGATTAAAGGTTTTTATTCTTCTATTGTTACACTCCATAATACCCTTTTGATTGTACTGTTCAAACCACTGGATGCTAGGGTGTGTAGGACCCCAGCAACCAGATACTAGACAAATTTATAAACTGGAGATCTTCAGGGTAAAAAGCTAAAACATTTATAAAAAAAAAAATTTGAGTTAGAATATCTTGGTTTATATCATGAGTATTAATGAAGTTCAAATGCATTATTTTTAGGTAAATAGTTATAGGAATAACATGTTTTCAATGTGTTCTGATTTAACCACATTTTATGCATCATTATTTACAAAGATACAATACATTGGCCTACACTGATTTAATGTGAGCAGATTGTTTTAGTTTAAATAAGATTAACTGTTCCTCTTGGGTTTCTCTTATGCCCCTATCATATGACATTTCTAGCTTCTGGACTTTGCGTGCACTAACTGCCTTAAAGGAATAGTAACACCAAAAAATGAAAGTGTTTTAAAGTAATAAAAATATCATGTAGTGTTGCCCTGCACTGGCAAAACTGGTGTGTTTGCTTCAGAAACACTACTATAGTTCATAGAAACAAGCTGCTGAGTAGCAATGGCGGAAATTGAAAAAAGGCTATATGGCACAGGATAAATAATGGATAACAGATAACATTATGCCCTACAGAGCTTATCCGCTATCTGCTGTGTAACTTGAGCATTTTCTCCTTTGATTAGCTGCCCCCATGGCTACACAGCGGCTTATATTTATATAAACAATAGTAATGTTTCTGAAGCAAATACAACAGTTTTACTAGTGCAGGGCAACACTGCATTATATTTTTATCACTTTAAAGGAATTGTTCAGTGTAAAAATAAAAACTGGGTAAATAGATAGGCTGTGCAAAATAAAAAATGTTTCTAATATAGTTAGTTAGCCAAAAATGTAATGTATAAAGGCTGGAGTGATTTGATGTATAACATGTCAGTCAGAACACTACTTCCTGCTTTTCAGCTCAGTTTACACTGACTGGTTACCCTGGTTACCAGGCAGTAATCAATCAGAGACTTGAGGGGGGGGCCACATGGGTCATATCTGTTGCTTTTGAATCTGAGCTGAATGCTGAGGATCAATTACGAACTCACTGAACAGAAATGTACCATGTGGCCCCCCTTCAAGTCACTGACTAACTCAGCGTTATAGAGCTGAAAAGCAGGAAGTTGGATTCTGTCTGTTTTATTAGACATCTGTTCACTCCAGCCTTTATACATTACACTTTTAGTCAACTAACTATATTAGAAACATTTTTTATTTTGCACAACCTATCTATTTACCCAGTTTTTATTTTCACACTGAACTATTCCTTTAAAACAATTTCATTTTTTGCTGTGACTGATCCTTTCAATACGATCTGCCAGTCAGAGAACAGATAATAATCCTATAGATATCAGTGCCCTGTCCAAACAGACTTACTGCTGTATTCGAAACAAATATATTAGAAACCTGGAAGCATAAGTGAATATAGAGCTGTGTCATTGTGGTGGGCATCTCAGCTTAAAAAAGGTTTAACTGTGACCTAAGCTAATGAATTAACTTTATTACTGTGCAGGTATATGAAATCATTGGTCGCTCCTTAGTGGTTGATGAAAGAGAGGATGACCTTGGCCATGGGGGCCACCAACTTTCTAAGACAACTGGCAACTCAGGCAGGAGGTAAAGTAAATATTGCAAAGAACAACGATCAGTTTGTCTCATTATTTTCCTCACCTTCCTCAACAGTTCAGTGTAAACATAAAAACTGGGTAAATAGATAGGCAGTGCAAAGTAAAAAATGTTTCTAATATAGTTATTTATCCAAATATGTAATCTATGATGGCTGTAGTAAGCGGATATAATCCACTTAATAATAGCCAGAACACTACTTCCTTTGCAGCTCTCTAACTAGTCAGTAACTTTGAGCAGTTATGTCCCATGCGACCACACTTAGTGAGTTTGCAATTGAACTTTAGCATGGAGCTCAGATTCAAAAGCAAACAGTTATGACCCATGCCCCCCCCCCCCAAGTCACTGATTGAGTAATGCCTGGTAACCAACCAGTGGAAACATAGAGAGCTGAAAAGCAGGACGTAGTGTTCTGGCAATTATGCTAGACATCTGTTCACTCCAGCCTTTATAGATTACATATTTGGCTAAATAACTATATTAAAAACATTTTTTACTTTGCTCTGCCTATCTAAATTTTTTCACACAAATCCCAATACTGTGTGGTAACTTAGGTGGTGCTCTATCTGGGGACTCTATTGCTCAGGGGTTCCATGTGCAGCCAGAACAAGAATGGAATCAAATGTCACTCACGCATGAGTGCCATCTGATTCCATTTTTGTTCTGGCTACATTTTTGGCTAACTAAATATACTGAAAAATGTTTTCCTGTAAGAATCTTTGCTGTTCTTAAGAATTACCTTTTCCTCTTAGTTGACTTGATATATGTATTGCTGTTGATGGATCATTATTGATTCTGTTTTGCTTCCATGTGTTTGTGCATGAATACATATTAGGGTCTTCCTGTATTTATATTAATTAGAACTTTCAATTTATCAATGTCTCTGACATCTCATTAAAATTAAGTAATGTCTACTGTTTATGGTTTATAGATATTTAATCTCCTTGTGAGGAGTATTAGGTTCTCGATCACCAGATAAACACTGGTTTTTGTTTATAAGAATTTGAATTTAAATACAAGTATGGGACCTGTTATGCAGAATGGGTTTTCCCCTTCTGTAATTTGGATTTTCATACCTACTAGAAAATCATGTAAACATTAAATAAACCCAATAGGCTGGTTTTGCTTCCAATAAGAATTAATTATATCTTAGTTGGGATCAAGTACAAGGTAGTGTTTTATTATTACACAGAAAACGGAAATCATCTTTTAAAATTTGGATTACTTGGATAAAATGGAGTCTATGGGAGACAGCCTTTCTGTAATTCTGAGCTTTCTGGCTAACGAGTTTCTGGATAATGGATCCCATACCTGTATATGATTAACAGATGAAAAGATCAGACAATACCATTAGTTTCTTGTACTATGTATTACTATTAACCGTTTTCAATTGTTCGTTTTATTATTGATAGAGTTATTCTATCGCAAATGCTTAATCTAGGGCTACTTATTACAATGTTGTACATCCAGTCTAAAATATAGTGCACTTTATTTGTGGACCAACTTTCAGGAGTGAATGTTTTGCTGGCCTGATAGCAGGACCCTGATTTGTTTTTCCTAATGCTCAGTTTGCTCTCTAAATAGTTTAGTAATAGTAGTAATAGTTTTTGTTCCTTTCCAGGTTAGCCTGTGGTATCATTGCCCGCTCTGCTGGTCTCTTTGAAAATAACAAGCAACTGTGTACCTGCGATGGAATAACTATATGGGAGGAAAGAAATTACCCCATAGCTGGGCCAGGGCGCAACACCCAGCTGCAAAGTCCTCCTGCTAACCTTTGATCAAATATATCATCTTCTTCAGTGCTGTCTTACCCACAAGAAAATCTCTTCAACAGCATAATTTTGGAATTAAAGGAGAAGGAAAGGCATGATTACAAAACAGTCTCAAAATGTTGCCAATTATTCCCTGTCCTGAAACGCTGGCTTATATTGTCTCTCCGTGCCTTTTAGAAGCTTGCCTACATTTCACTAACTTAGTGGGCGCCTTGTACTAAAGACTCTACGTCACTTCCCCATAAAACTTAGTTCCCCACTGCTTCCCCGTGCTTGCAAAACCGTTGGTTAAACACATAAATAAATTATTTACTGATTACAAAACAAAACACGCAGCCTTTCCTCCCCTGTTCGCAACACTATCTTCGAAGTGGAGCAGGGAGTTCAGAACGACATTGCATCACTATGGTAACAGAAGCTCTCTCGCTCCGCTTACAGGATAGTGTTGCGAACAGGGGGGAACGGCTGCGTGTTTTGTCTGACTCATGTGCCTGCACTTTAGGATGGAATTACTTTCTGGCAGGCTGTTTTCTCTCCTACTTAATGTAACTGAAACAGTCTCAGTGGGACTTGGCTTTTACTATTGAGTGTTGTTCTTAGATCTACCAGGGAGCTGTTATCTTTTGTTAGGGAGCAGCTATCTGGTTACCTTCCTATTGTTCTTTTGTTAGGTTGCTAGAGGGGGGGGAGGGTGGTGATATGACTCCAACTTGCAGTACAGCAGTAAAGAGTGACTGAAGTTTATCAGAGCACAAGTCACATGACTGGGGGCAGCTGGGAAACTGACAATATGTCTAGCCCCATATCAGATTTCAAAATTGAATATAAAAAAAAATCTGTTTGCTCTTTTGAAAAATGAATTTCAGTTCAGAATTCTGCTGGAGCAGCACTATTAGCTGATACGTTTTGAAAAAAACATGTTTTCCCATGACAGTATCCCTTTAACATACTGGCCAATACTTTGAGCTGCATTTGTATTTTAACTTTAGTTCTCCTTTAAAGAAACTCTGATGTATTTTACATTTCATGTATATGGTGGCAGTAAGGCTTAAGGTTGCTGCATTCCTACAACTAGCCCTTGCAGAGCTAATAATGGCTCTTTAAACTCCAACAACTTACTTCTGGGTTCTAACACTATCCTCTTCCTGTTTTTCAGCTAGTGCAAACACAAGCAGTTCCACCAAAGTGCTTCTTGTAGCATTAGTTGTACCATCTGAGGCATGATTTCTTCTGGAGAAGGGTTTATGTTGATGCGATGTACAGAGAGTAAATACTAATGGTCACATCAAAAGAGCAGTACTACATCTGTCCTTGTAAATCTGTATATCAGCCCAAGGTATTCCCTCACATTTTCAAATTGCTTGCATTTTACTTTTGCTCAGAGATTTTTGCTATAGACTTTTGTCTCAGTGACTTTTACTCCAGGATGAAATTCCTGTAAAGGAGATCTATAACACATATGCCAAAAGAGAATGCCCAGACAGTCAATAGTCAATATCCTATTTTATTTCTTTAGTCGTTCTATATAAATATCTAGAATAATTCAGGTAAGATTTAGTTGGGTAATGTAATAATTGGTCTTGCGTTTGCTCCTTGTCTAGCAACCCATAGCAACCATTGCTGCTTGTCTAGTAACCCACTGAAACTAGTCAGCTGTTTGAAAACCAGCATCTAACCGGTTGTCATGAGGTACTAGATGTGGACAAATTTAAGACTTATTACATTACCACTTTATTCTTGGCAAAATTTCCAATTTAGCTGTGATGTCTCACATCCTCCAGCAAAAACAAAATATGATCTACATTTTAAGATATATGAGCCACCACTTTTTATCATATTTCCATCAAAGATCTTGGATCAGTGGTTCCCAAACTGAGTATTGAGTAAAGACTACTTCATGTGTGATTTGGACTGAACACTTAGGGGCAGATTTATCAAAATATCAATTTAGAGCTTAATAAATAAAAACTCGCCCTCCTTCTATGCATTCTTATGGGATTTTTAGAATTGTATTTATCAATGGGTGAAAGTTAGAACTCACTATTTAATAAATACAATTCTAAAAATCCCATAAGAATTAATAGAACGCGGGTGAGTTTTTTTATTTATTAAGCTCTAAACTCACCTTTTGATAGATCTGCCCCTTTATTTATGCACTTAATATTCCTGGAACTATAGTAGGACGGCTGATACAGCATTGTTTGTTAACTTGTTTGTAACTTTGTATTGCGTTAAAGGGAGCCCTGGTCATCATGTAGAAGACTTGAACCCAAATGTTCCCAAAACAAGCAATAAACCCACACTCAAGTTATGCCTAATGATTTAAAGCTGTAGCACTGAACAATACACTGTAATCAGTTTATTTTTCTGTTTCAGGAATTTGATTATAAATTGTCAGTATGGTTTAAATGATTTACTGAAAAATGCTTTAACTGAAGACACTTGAAGAACAGCTTGTATAATTATTATTATAAGCCTTTTTATATATTGGTTTCACATTCATTCCTGTTTAATTCTAATATTTATGTATATAATAAATATAAATGTTAATAAAAAAACAGTGAGGATGCGGATTTAAGAATGTTTTAATTTTCTCTACCAATCTAGGGCAGTGGCACACGGGAAGATTTGCCGCCAGATATTTTTTTATGTGCAGATTGCCGGGGAAAAATACTTCTCCGTTGCCAATAATTGAAATTGCTGGTGCTATCTATGCCCAATTTATCGGCCGAAATTGCCTCCGGAGGAATCTTTGGCCGATTAAGCGATATGTTTGGCATACCACCAGCGATTTCAATTATTGCCAATGGAGAGGCATTTTCGGGAGATTTATCGCCTGCAGTAACGTATAAAAAATCGCGGGCAACAAATCTTCCCATGTGTCACTACCCTTAAAATACAGATATGGCATCTATTATCCAGAACGCTCAGGATCTGCGATATTCTGGATAAGGGGTTATTACTTATTGGTGAACACAATGCTGTAAATTGAACATCAAGTACAAGCTATGGTCTTTTTTATTACAGATGAAAACGCAAATAAATAAAGTATAGGGCACTAAATGAAAATTTTCAGATAACACTTTCGATAAAACCAGTGCCAGTCTACCACAACATTGAAAGTTGAAGTTCTAGCTGTTCTGACATAATCTTTGCCTCCATTATTAAAACCCTGACTTTGACGGCAAGTGTTCTGTGGGTTTATATAAAGATTTATCACCAAGCTGGGGCTTGGTCCATTTCCTTGTTCAGTTTACTGTAGCTACAGATGTTGGTGTCTTGTTATTTCTGCTTTAAAATTTAAAGGTGTGGTTCACCTTTAAAGTAATTATGTCATAGAACAGCCAATTCTAAGCAACTTTTCAATTGGTTTTCATTATTTATTTTTTATAGTTATTTGCCTTTTTCTTCTGACGCTTTACAGCTTTCAAATGGGCATCACTGACTCCCTTCTAAAAAACAAATGCTCTGTAAAGCTACAAATTTATTGTTATTGTTACTTTTTTTTTTATTACTGATCCTTCTATTCAGACTCTCTTCTATTCATATTCCAGGCTCTTGTTCAAATCAATGCATGGTTGCTAGGGTAATTTGGACCCTAGTTACCAGATTGCTTAAGATGCAAATTGAAGAGCTGCAGAATAAAAAACTAAATCAAAAACCTTCAATAATAATAAAAAAATGAAAACAATTGGAAATTGTCTCAGAATATCACTCTCTGCATCATACTAAAAGTTATCTCAAAGGTGAATAACCCATTTAAAGCTCTGAATTAATATAGAAACATATAATTTGGCAGTAACCACACACTGGCCCAATTCTCTTTAGATAACAAATTTGTTTTATTGCAGGACACACTAAAAGCATATGCAGTTCAGTTGAAGATAGTAGAAAAATAAAAATCTAAATTGTGACATCATTCCTATTCCAAAAGTTGACCTCTGGGTAATCCCTCTGGTTAGCCCCTGTTAATAGGAAGAGGAAATGTAGTGGTCATAGTGTGAGGCAGGAGGTGAACAACAGAAAGTAGCTTTTATTCAGCAAAATATAAAGACAGGAGCTGGAAGGGTTAACTAAAGGTAGGTACTTGATTTAAATCACAAGGCAGAGAGTTCAAGGCTCAGCACAGGAAGGGTTAATGTTTAAATGTCTTAAATATAATGATAATGGGTTGAGTGCAGAGGACTCTTGTATTTGTCTATACAGTATGTATTTTGTGGTCACAGCCTCATTGCACCCCCGCCTAATGGTTTTAAAAATTAGTGGTGAGCACAACTTTCCCTTGTTTGTTATAGTTAAACAGGAGCAGTGACCAGCTCCATGTTGTAGCTCCCACCCTTCCCAACTATAGTCAGGTGATACCACTGGTGTCTAATAAAAGGGCAGCCAAGTTTGGGAGTTTTACTTTGAAAGCAGCTTATAAATTGCAGGTAAAACTTAGTCCCTTTGTAAAATGTATAATGAAGCAATATAATTCTTAATGAATCAGATGAAAATTGAGCATAGGACTGGCCAGATATGGGATGACTTTGACGTAATTGGCCATCTTAAATATATTGCAATATATGGACAAATAATCCCTGTTTTGTTTAAAGGGTAAGGCATTTTTCAGTAGCAGTATGCACAAAATGTCTCTGTCTTAAATATATTGATAATGGGTTGAGTGCAGAGGACCTCTTGTATTTGTCTTAATGTTTAATTGGTCTGGTTGGCAAGGGAGCACCTACCACAGGTGCAGAGTGACCAACGAGGATTGGAACAAAAAACATGGTGTCACTGGGTTTTAACGATTTTACTTTTGCACCACAAAACATGCTAATGTCAAGTCCGGAATGCCTGAGAAAATCCCTGGCATCTAGTGGGCATGAACAGAAACTTGTGTTGGCGCTGACATCACAGAACCACTCCCAACGACATACCCTCAATGTGAATCGCCCGACCAGTGTTTACATTACACTTTCACTAGCTCAAATAGTTAAAGGACCGCTCTACCTTCATTTATTATTTTCACCTCTATTTTTATAATGGTTATAAATCCAGTTATCTATAATGAGAATAAATTAGAACAATGACTGCGATTCAGTCTCAGAGTCGCTGTGCTGCTTTTTATTGGCAACACTCCTAAGCTTTTCAAGACTTCCCCAATGCAGCCATAACTTAAGCTGGCCATAGACACACAGATCCTATCATACGAATCGAGGATTCGTATGATTTTCGGATTGTGTGTGGAGTGTGCCGACATCTTTCGTCCGGCGGAGATCGATCGTTTGGTCGATCGGTCAGGGTTGATTTTGACCCGACCGATCCCGCCGGAGCCCATTGCACATCGTAATCGGATCGTTCGGCCATACGGCCGAACAATCACATTACCCCCGATATAGCCATGTTCATTAATAGCATATCGGGGAAAGATCCGCTCATTTGGCGATGTTTCCAAACGAGTGGATCTTTGCGTCTATGGCCACCTTTACCTACGGGGCTTCTCTGATGCACACAGTGCATCATATTGGATAAATGTTACTTAAAGGAACAGTAACACCAAAAAAAACTTAAAGTGTTTTAAAGTAATGAAAATATCATGTACTGTTGCCCTGCATTGGTAAAACTGATCGGTTGGCTTCAGAAACACTAATAAAGCTCATATAAACAAGCTGCTATGTAGCAATGGTGGAATTTGAAAAAAGGCTATATGGCACAGGTTAAATGGTGGATAACAGATAACACTGTTGTATTCTACAGAACTTATCTGCTGTGTAACCTGAGCCTTTCCTCCTTTGAATGGCTGCCCCCATTGCTACACGGTAGCTTATTTATATAAATAATAGTAGTGTTTCTAAAGCAAGCACAGCAGTTTTACCAGTGCAGGGTGACATTGCATTATCTTTGTGTTACTTTAATTCACAATAGCACCGTGCACCAAGCAAGAATAGGAGATGTAGGGCTGTGCTGGCAGAAACTGGGTTATGTTATGGGTAAACAAGGAATTTGTGGAATAGGGCTTTGGCAGGGAGAAGTGGCACAGTAACAGTATGCCTTAAAGGAGAAGGAAAGGTTAAAACTAAGTAAGCCTTATCAGAAAGGTCCATCTAAATATACCAGTAAACCCCCAAAGTAATGCTGCTCTGAGTCCCCTGTCAAAAGAAACACTGCATTTGTTTCCTTCTATTGTGTACACATGGGCTTCTGTATCAGACTTCCTGCCTTCAGCTTAAACCTCATTGCCCTGGGCAAGAGCATGCTCAGTTTGCTCCCCCTCCCTTCTCTACTGTAATCTGAGCCCAGAGCAGGGAGAGACTCAGGCAGGAAGTGATGTCACACCATGTTAATCCTGCAGCTCCTATCCTAAACAAACAGAGAGTTTCTAGAGCTTTTTACTCAGGTATGGTAAAACATTCTACAGAATAAATATAGCATTCTAGCTTGCACTATTGCAGCTAATCTATTGGCAATAAAATGCCTCCGTAGCTTTCCTTCTCCTTTAAAACAGGGCTCCCCAACCATTTTTTACATCATTCACATTCAAAAGTGAAAAGAATTAGAGAGCAGCACAAGAATGCTAAAGTTACTGGGGGTGTCAATTATGGGCTGTGATTGACTATTCAGAGACCCTTTGTGAACTGGCAGCCTACAGGAGGCTCTGTTTGGCAGTACACATTTTTAATGAAACTAAATAGTGCCACCAAGGCAGAAATTCAGACATAAGCTCCTACTTTGAGGCCACAGGGAGCAACATCCAAGGTGTTGGTGAGTAACATGTTACTCACGTTCCACTGGTTGTTGATCACTGCCATAAAGTTAATGAAAGACTGACTGTTACACAGCAGTAGGTTGGACAGATGTTTTACATCCCTGGAATGTAATATATCTTTCACATTTTCTCTTTAAAGAAAACTGTGGGCGATTCTTCACTGTGACAAAGAAAAGAGTATTAATAATACTGCTACTGATGGCAATGCATTTCACTGCCATAAAGTTAATGAAAGACTGACTGTTACACAGCAGTAGGTTGGACAGATGTTTTACATCCCTGGAATGTAATATATCTTTCACATTTTCCCTTTAAACAAAACTGTGGGCGATTCTTCACTGTGACAAAGAAAAGAGTATTAATAATACTGTTACTGATGGCAATGCATTCCACTATGTAGTAAAGTGCTATAGCATGCCTTTCCTTTAACAACAGACCTGGGTAAAAATCTCTAACAATGGCATAGCAATAAAATGGTGACCAACAGAAAACATAAGCCAAAAGCACAGCTACCAACATCAACACAGTCTTTCTCCGTGCCTGCAAGCGCTCTCGCAGCTGCTCTGTTTGGAAACCAGGTAGGTTTCTAAACCAGAGCTGATGGCATATACGAATGTAGCACAGACTCATGATTATGACTGGAGCTAGAAACTCTACCGCAAGCAGAAAGAGAGAGTATGATTTATAAAGCAGCGCCCTATCAGCTGGCCAGATTTGACCACAGAAGACTTTCCCGCCAGGCTCATGTTGAGCATCAAAATCTGTTTCAGTGGCAAAGTAAGCTGCGGGCGCTGCAACAAATATAGATGTGAGCCATATGATGAGAAGAACTCCGCAAGCTGTCCGCAACATTATACGAGGCTGCAGAGGATGGACGATAACAAGGTACCTGGAAAAAAAAGAGAGAAACAAAAATGTATGATTGTTTTTTTACTGTGCAGTTATAAGTGAAAAGTACACAGGGAAGTACAATGGATAGATACCCAAGGGGCATTACTTTTGTCCTTTCTGTGTGCATTAGTGTTGCTTTTTGAATGCAGTTGAATGAACCTGAATTTAAAAGAATGGTAGTCTATGATGTACCCATAAACTTAGAAGCTTGCTATGTTCACTTACAAGCTTGCTATGTGACGCAGTGTCATAACTGTGGCACACACTACTTATTTTGCCTTCAACTCATTTGTGAAGGGAATCCATTAATGGCAGTTGTAACAGTGTTAGTAGTAACAATAAAGTTGACCATACTTGCCAAGATCTGGTCATGCCTGAACATGTGGGTATCTCTGGAAAGTCATGTGGCCATTTAGGCCTATAATCTTGTGATCTTTGGAAGTAACGAGGAGCCACAGAGCTTCATGGCTACTTTTCACTTCCTGCTTTTGATTTGGTTGTCTTTATTTGGGTGGTTGGAACCATACAAAGTTGGCCATACACAATGGCGGCTAATCAGATAGAATACTTTATTTGTCAGATTGCATGTGGTCAACTTCGGCCTATGGCACACATTGAATTTTTTCTGCAGATTCAGCACCTCACTGCTACATAGTTGTGAGCCTTGAGATGACTGTAATGATTGTAATCTGCTTGTCACTGTTCACACGTTATGTGCATGTTGTGGCCATAATCAACTCCATGTGTGAAGTGACCAGTTGAATTAGCTGCTGGGGCAAATAGATGCTGATGGAATGGAAAGACTACTGTGAAGTTGGAGTTCTGGCAACTGAGAGACTGTCTGTAATATTGGGTATGAAGAAGGACTGCTGGAAAATGAAGAAGACCACTGGGGACTGGGAGTAAGAGACACCAATGTGTAGGAGATGGAGGAACAATACTGGGGGACAGAGACATTTTGAAGGTGGGAGTATGAGGAGCAAGGAGACTGAGGGTGGAAGAGACTGGGGGCAGATAGGTTGAGATTAGGAGTATGAATAGCAGAAAGACTTGGATTTTGTAGGAAGATCACTGGTTGTGCAGAGGAGGTGAACCTGGACAATTTTCTTTTGCCTGGGCAAGTCACTTTTACAGTATATGGTCGTAGATTGCTCAAACATAGTCAGATAACATAGTAGGTGAGGTGATAATATTCTTATAATTCACAAAATGGCATATTCAGTATAGCAGTCCCATTCATATAATATTTATTGCTATAGTAACCTCAAGCTTTCACCTACCTATCTACAGCAATTGCCAAGAGGGCATTGGTAGAGACGTAGAGAGACACCATCCTCAAGTAGCTGACAGACGAACAAATCACATGGCCAAAAGTCCATGACTGCTCACGTATCACATAATAATCCATTTCAAATGGGCAGCAAACAACAGCCACAAGCAGATCAGACACAGCCAGATTGCCAATGAGAATGTTAGTGACACTATGTAGCTTTTTCTTCATAGCCAAGGTGAGGATGAAGATGAGATTTCCAAACCCACAGATGAGCATTACACATGCCAGGATCACACCAATGAAGAGCCTGGCTATGAAAATAACTTTTCCACCTGTTTCTGGTCCCTCTTCTTCGTAGATGAAATAGTTGTATTCAAAGCTATGATTCCAAAAATCAGCTGCTTCAGAGGAGGCTGAAGAACTGACCGGTCTCCTGGTTTCCATTCTCCCCATGTCCTGTTATACTAAACACATTAGACAGACAGTTATATAATGTCAAACAGGGATATCTGTAAAGCAGTTAACCCTCATTAACCATATTAAAGTACAGGTATGGGACCTGTTATCCAGAATGCTCTGGACCTGTAGTTTTCAGGATAACAGATCTTTCCATATTTTGGATCTTGATACGTTTAGTCTACTAGAAAACCACAGTAACATAACTAGAGGGGAACGGGCCCTGGTGCGGGACGTGCAGCCGGCCGCACCCCTCCTCCATACACGATTTTCCACCCGGAATCAGCGATGCGCGAACTGCCGGGACCCCCTGCTCCCCCGTCCCACCACTGGAAAACCATGTAAACATTAAATAAACTCAATAGACTGGTTTTGCTTCCATTAAGGATTAATTATATCTTAGTTTGGATCAAGTACAAGGTACTGTTTTATTATTACAGGGAAAAAGGGAAATCATTTTTAAACATTTGGATTATTTGGATGAAATGGGAGATGACCTTTCCATAATTCGGAGCTTTCTGGATAACAGTTTTCCAGATAACGGATCCCATTCCTGTAGTTCCAAATTAGTAAGAAATAATTCACCAATTCTGTTGTACCCCCTAACACAAAGGGGCAGATTTACTAAAGGGGCGAAGTGGCCGTCGCTAGTGAAAATTCCCCACAAATACAATCCGCAGGGGCATTTACTAACAGGCGTAGAGGACAATTCACTAGTGAAAGAGTACATTGATGGCGCAGTGTCACGTCCTATCGCCAGGTGAATTTACACTCAGATGAACAATCGTTACTGCGCAAATTCACTAAAGTGCGAATTTTACAGAACGTTAACTCACCAGAGTTTCCTTTGCCAGCTTAGACCTGGCGAAATGATAAGATGAAGCTACCTCAATCTTATGTCAGTGACATCATATCCTGTATGTCAAATAGTCAAACATTTTAAAAACTTCTGGGTTTTTTCATATTTTAAAGCAGAATTGTTGTTCAAAGAAAACTATTAAAAAGTTTTATTTTAATATTTTTTTTACCATTTGAGGGGCATGCCACATTTTGTTTAGGGTGGTCTTATGTCTAGGGCAATAGAGGATCTCTTTTGCCTTTATTTTGCTTCCTTGGACATTTGTAGTAATAAGTGGCCACTTCAAGCATTTGCACCAACATCTCTAATAAAGTCATCTATAAGACTTATATGAACCCGCCCTATTCAAATTAACCTATGCGTAAGTGTACAAATGAAGTTTCGCTAGGCTGAAACGAATGTTAGTGAAAGTTCGATATGAAATGCTTGCGCTGCCGAATTAACGCTAACAAAACTTTGTGCGAGTTTGGCTGTAGTGAATTAGCGTAGTGGTAGCGAATTTGTGCGGAGTGTGGGCGAAGCCTTTGCGGGTGAAAATTCACTGTTTAGTGAGTTTGCTCCAGTTTATTAAATCTCATCATATGCACTTTCACTTAAAGGACCAGTATACCTTTATTCATGGCAGTAACAACAGAGGCGAGATGATATCTATGCCTTATCCATCATCTTTAGATTTGTAGTTGTATGCAGGAAATACAGTATTATTACGGTAGTCCAGTCTTGCTGTGTTTTCCATACCCTCTGGAACATAGTTACTGACTATTCTGGCAGTTTGAGATTATTGCATGCTTACTAGCTGGCCAGTCACATGCTTTCTTATCCTTCAATAGCAATTCTATTGTGTTATTTCTGGGTCAAAAGTTTCAATTTGATGTTAGCAGGGAGATGAAAGAAGCCATACCTTTGCAATCACAGTGATAGAATATCTTAGGGCTATTCCACACGGGGAGATAGCGACGCGTTTGCGGTCGCGGCGACAAAGCGCCGCGACAGTCGCCGCGACCAGCGCAGGCGACAGTTTTGTATGGGCGCCTATGTAAAAACGCCTGTGCTAACCACACGAGGCGATGCGCTTTTCAACAGTCGCCTGAAAATGCCTCGCCAGGCTTTTTCAGGCGACTGTTGAAAAGCGCATCGCCTCGTGTGGTTAGCACAGGCGTTTTTACATAGGCGCCCATACAAAACTGTCGCCTGCGCCGGTCGCGGCGCTTTGTCGCCGCGACCGCAAACGCGTCGCTATCTCCCCGTGTGGACTAGCCCTTAGAGGTCTTTGGAAGGACAGGGAGGGCTGGGATTGCCATTGGTAGTTTATCTACAAGAGATGATAAATTATAAGATTAGAGTATGCCTTCCAATTATGACCGCTAGAAGATTGTTTTCTTATTCGGAATAGTTTTTTTTGTTTTGTTTTTGAGAGGATACGCTGAGATTTGGGCAACTTAGTATTTGGTCTGCACTGAACACATATCACACATGCTTTTGCTAATCAGGGACCAGCCCTGATCTATTTCTCCTGTACTATTTATTTCCAGGGACCCATTGCCATTGCTGTTCAGGTATGGATCCATTATCCAGAAATTCTTTATCCAGAAAGCTATGAATATCTCCAATAGACTAAATTTTAATCAAATAATTCACATTTGAAAATATTTCCTTTTTTTCTGTAGTAATACTATAGTACCTTGTTCTTGATCCCAACTAAAATATAACGAATCCTACTGGTTTTAATTAATGCTTAAATTATTTTTAACAGACTCCATAATTTGGAACAGTAATTTTAACGACCCCATATTTGGATAACCCCTGGTCCCAAGCATTCTAAATAACAGGTCCCATACCTGTATACCCAAGATATAGGCAACACTCACACATGGACTTCAGCATGAATTGAATTTAAGTGCCGTTTTTTATGGAATTGGAGAAGCAAACTGCTTGCCCAGTGACATTTATTATGAATCTGAAGAAATGTTTCTAGTTTTCTAAAAACTTTCTAGGATTGTTTTCTAATTCCATTTTGACACCCATGCTTTAATTAAAGCAGTGTATTCTTATATATCAATACACTGTACTGTTGTTATTGTTAAAAAAAAAATATTGTTTACAGAAAGTATCCAGATGCACTGGAGCCATAAGACAAGAAGGGAACATTCAAAACCTTATTGTAACCTTATTATTAGCAGCATATAGACCTTTAAGAAGATTTAAAGATGTGAGTTGCTATTAAAGATATATGAGTCTGGTAGCAAGCTCAGGGCCCTTAAAAGGCGGCGAATGGCAGCCACTTACCATGCCATGGTTTGCAGAAATTGCCCATTTGCTATGCAGCACTTGATGTTTGACCCCGTGGGGAAGAAACTTATAGGCCTGTGTCATGGGGCCATTGATCACACTGATTAATATGTATGTGCCACCATCATTTTCTAACACTGTTTTGTACACTATAATGAACAAGACAGATACCCTTCCCATCTCTTCATTATGGGCAATTTTAACGATGTTATTGGTGAAACCATAGATAGGCTACCACCACCCACCCCTTTAGATGGCTCCTTCGCCAGATTGCTGGAAGCTTTTGGCCTGCAAGACCTGTGGCGTTGTAGACACCTTGATACACTCAGTACACCTGCTATAGCCAAACATATGCATCCTTGTCTTGTATAGATATGGTCTTAGGCTCTCCTGAACTCAACCAGGAAGTGGCAGAAGTTCAGCATTTATTTAAAGGCATTTCAAACCACTCCTCCATATGGCTGTGCATTCACTTGTGCAGTGATGCTCCCAACAGGGTCTGGAGGCTGAGTCAATTTTGGGTAAACCATACTGATTTATCCACCCCCAATGAAAACAGTATAATGGAATTCCTCCTCATCAATAAACAATCAGCAGAGTACCTAGTGGTTTGGGATGCCCTGAAAGCCCACATAAGAGGGGAATATATCACATATATCAAATGTCGTAATATGCAACACAGGCTTGAAATGACCAGTCTCACTCAGTCATATATCAGCTGAGAAACTAAATGTAGAGAACCCCACAGAGGATACATTCTAATCCTGGCACAACGCCCAAACCAAACTATTAATTAGGGATGCACCGATTCCACTATTTTGGATTCGGCCGAACTCCTGAATCCTTCACGAAGGATTCGGTCAAATACCGAACCGAATCCAAACCCTAATTTGCATATGCAAATTAGGGATACACCGAATCCACTATTTTGGATGCGGCCGAACCCCAGAATCCTTTGCAAAGGATTCGGCCGAATACCGAACCGAATCCGGTTCGAGAATCCGGGGCGAGAAGGGGAAAACATTTTTTTACTTCCTTGTTTTGTGACAAAAAGTCACGCGATTTCCCTCTCCGCCCCTAATTTGCATATGCAGATTCGGTTCGGCTGGCAGAAGGATTCGGCCGAATCCGAATCCTGCTGAAAAAGGCCGAATCCTGGCCGAATCCCGAACTGAATCCTGAATTCGGTGCATCCCTACTATTAATGGCACAAACGGAAGAGGTTAAAAAATCCATGGTTTACCACAGAGCCTATCTACTAAAGCATGGGGATAAATTGGGCAAATTGTTGGCCCAACTGGCCAGAGATCCATCTGAAACTACAACAATACAAGATGGCAACAACCAAGTCCAAACGCACCCTGAACACATCAACTCTGCCTTTTACAATTTTTATTCAACCCTATACCAAACCAAACTAGATCTGCCATTATAGGCAATAAAGGACTATATATATGACATTGCCATGAAACCTCTGGTGGCAGTCATTAGCTGGGATCTAGTAAAAGAGGGGGTCGGTGCTATCAACTCATTCTCTCCTGGGAAAACACCTTGGCTTGACAGCCTTCCAATCGAATGGTACGAAAAATATCACTCCCTAGTCCCATGCCTGACCAAACTCTTTAAAGCATTTGTAAAGGAGCTCCTTTACCACTGTCGAAAAATTTTCTGATGGAACGGATTGCGCCCAACTTTCTAATTGCAATTAGGAAATGGCTTATATTGGTTCCCCAAGGGCAAAGGGAGATTTTAATTTTTGACAATACATCCCCTTTAATAGTAAAAAGATGTGGGATGAGAGTGTTGCTCCTTTAAATAATGGTACCAGTATGGTTGTAACAGATACAGAAAAGGCAAATGTGCTAAATCAGTTCTTTTCTTCAGTGTATACAATAGAGGAGTCAGAGTTCCCAGGCTTAATTCATAGCTGCACTGTTGGCTCAGCTCAATCTAGTCAGTGGCTGACTCAGGATATGATTCATAAAGCTTTAATAAAAATTAATGTAAACAAGGCTCCAGGGCCAGATGACATACACCCCCGGGTTCTAAGAGAGCTTAGTTCAATTTTAGACTGGCCCCTATTTCTGATTTTCTCAGATTCACTTATATCTGGTATGGTACCAATGGATTGGAGAAAAGCTGATGTCATTCCAATATTTAAAAATGGATTACGAAATTTGACATATGTGGTGGGCAAATTGTATGAGGGCTTGTTAAGGGAACACATTAAAAATGTTGTCCTAGTGAATGGCATTATGAGCAGTATTCAGCATAGCTTTATGAAGGACAGGTCATGTCAGACTAATTTTGCTTTTTTTGATTAATGAGGTAAGTAAGATGTTGGACAGTGAGGGAGCAGTAGATGTGATCTTTTTGGATTTTGATCTTTTTGAGTTTGATACCGTGCCCCACAAATGACTGCTTTCTAAACTGAGGTCTGTTGGGCTTAATGAAGGCAATAGCACATGGATAGGAAACTGGCTACAGGATCGGGTACAAAGGGGGTTGTTAATGGTACATTCTCTACTTGGAGTAAGGTTCTTAGTGGGGTTCCTTAGAGCTCGGTATTGGGTCCACTTTTATTTAACTTGTTCATTAATGGCTTATAGGAGTGTATTGTAAGTAATGTATCACTGTTTGCAGATGACACAAAACTATCCAGCCCAATTAATTCCATCCAGGATGTGGCATCCTTGCAACAGGATCTTGACAAATTGGCAATCTGGGCAGCTAATTGGCAAATGATATTCAATGTTGATAAATGTAAAGTACTGCACCTGGGATGTAAAAATATCCAAGCCCTTAAAGGAATGTTTCACCTTGAAGTTCACTTTTAGTATATAATAGAATGGACAATTCTAAGCAACTTTCCAGTTGGGTTTCATTATTTATTTTTTTATAATTCTTTAATTATTTGCCTTCTTCTTCTGCTTTCCAGCTTTCAAATGGGGGTCACTGACCCCATCTGAGGCTAATATATTGCTATTGCTACTTTCTATTACTCATCTTTCTATACAGGCCTTCTCCTATTCTTCTTCCAGTCTCTTATTCAAATAAATGCATGGTTGCTAGGATAATTTGGACTGCAGCAACCAGATTGCTGATATTGCAAACTGGAGAGCTACTGAATAAAAAGCTAAATAACTCAAAAATCACAAATAACAAATAATAAAAAATTAAAAACTATTGCAAATTGTCTCAGAATATCACTCTCTACAGCATAATAAAAGTTAATTTAAAGGTGAACAACCCCTTTAATGGGACTGCACTAGGCAAATCCATAATGGAAATTGTAGATAATAAATGCATTCATATTTTTCAGCCAGTTCTTTTAGTTTTCCTTTTGTTCTTTAGTTTTATATATATCTCTCTTTTCAATGTCACTTAGCAGATGGGAATGATTGTCATTTACCAAATTACATTTTATATTGACTAACTATCTCATTAACTATGCAAATACAATAAGATTACTATGCTTACCTTATCTGCTAAGATACTGTATATGATGGACTCTAAACTGTGACGGAATCCTTTAAAATGTTTCAATACCCACTACTGTAATGTATCCAAGTTTTAAGCATTCAGCATCAGCAGGTTTGGCAGGGTAAGATCTCCTCTGTTTAACCTCCTGTGCTCCTGTCCAAAGCACCAAAAATCTTATAATATGAAAAAAATATAGAAAGAAGGACAGAGGAGCCAGGATTCCAAATTATCCCTTATGGGAAAAGTTAATTGCTTTGGTAATATCCTATAGAGGCTTGAATATAAATATAAGAATATATATCTTGCTATACTCTATGTTGAGCCCATGCTATTGGCATGTATCAGAATGTCAAAATTAGAAATGATAGATTAATACATATCCTGCATTAAAGGGGTTGTTTACCTTCCAACACATTTTTCAGTTTTGGTTTTCTAACATTGAAGTGTAAAGACTAATTTTTCAACTTTCTAAAGCAACTCGGGGAGGGGTGGGGTCGCAGACTCTCTAAACCGCTCTAAATTGATACATTTAGTTGATACATTTCTTATCTTTGTCCCTGCTTAGCAGAATCCCTGAGTTTCATAAAAGGCAGCTGTTAGAATTGATACAATAGTCACTAATACTCCAGAGATGCTGCTGAGAAATGTATCAACTAAAAGTTGCAAAATTTTAACAGTTCAGAATCTGCACCTGTATCACTGAGCTGCCAGATCGAAACACCAGAGGCAAAAATCTTAAACTTAGGTTTTGGAAAAACGAGAAGCAATTGAAAAAAAGTCGTTGTTTCTGGAAAACTGAAGAAAAAAAAACTAAACTGCAAAAGTGTCTGAAAGGTGAACAACCCCTTAAAAGAATAATATTCACCTCTGTGTTGTATACATAAGGGTCAACAGGAATCATTTTCTCCCCGTGTTGTCATCTGTTCAATGGCACTGACATGTAGCTCAAAAAACTTTTACATGCTTCACACACTTTCTAATTCAGAGGCAATTACACATATTGAATGTCCACTTGGCAGAACTATAAAATAGCAGCCACACACAGAATGAATACATTTGTGTTTACTAAAATCATACACAGTAATGAGCCTTATTTTCAGATAAATCTGTAGAGTTTACAAACCATGGAGCTATGGTACACAATAGCTGTAGACTCACCTTTGTTACAGCTTTTGAGTGCAGGAAATCCAACTGGAAATGCAAAAGTTACAATGTGTTTGCCTTGCCTCCCAATAAAGGTGCTGGGGAACTGGAGATGACAATGAGCTTGAACAGTGGTAGAGAAAAGAGAATGATCAGATGGAAAAGATGCTCCAAAGGAAAGCTAAGCCAAAACAAGAAAATACCAGCCAGAAGCAACTACTCAGTGACAGTGACAAATAGACACTGTAACAATGTACAATAAGAGAACATTAAATTAAACCCTTATAAAAAAGTTCCTGTTGTTGCTGAAATATGGAGCACCCAAGACACAGAACAGCTGAGCCCACACAAGACCTTATTACAATTTCTCATCCAGATATTATTAATCATGATGCACACCAGGAAATTTAATCCTACCCAATGCACAGCATGACCAAGCATTGATCAAACGAGGCATGAGGAAGGTACAGTTAATAACTAGCTGCTGTATTTTTAGTACATTAAAACTAAAACTCAGCTTTAAGTCAGCCTGCTCCAAAAGAGCCATGTTTGGAACTTGCACACTATAGGAAGTAAATGATAACACAAGAAACTACATTTATGACCATTATGTCCATTTCTGATCTGAATTTTCATTTTTAAAATGTGGGGGGCACATTGGGGCTGCTGTTTCAAGTGGATATTTGAGGTCACAATAGTTTTTTTTTATAATTTCTCAATTCGTATTCTGTTTATCTTTATTAGAAATTAATTCCATTTTTGAATATGTCCTTCCATTTTGAGTTTTTACTTGTCATACACATTACACGGTCATGTCTTATAAATATTGTGTTAAATATTGTCATTGCTAAAATGGTAGGGAGGGGTTCATATCTGTGTCATCTGTGTAAGACTAGTGATAAAGTCCTTCAGGATGTAATGTGTCTCAAAATAAAGGCCAATGACCAGTCCCTGCTGGTGTTTATCCAGTAGTGCTCCGTGTGGTTTCCTAGATCAGTTTTATGTTGCAGAACCTACCTTTTCTATAGAGCGATGAACAGACAGACTAGAAGGATTTTTGAAGCCCTTTCTTGATTTATATGAAAAAATTAAAATGAAAGATAATTTTAGGTTAAGCAGCTGCTTATATCTAAATGTGCAAAAAGGTTTGAACTCAGTGGGGGGTCATCAACACTGGGCAAATTTGCCCATGGGCAGTGACCCATGGCAACCAATCAGATTGCTGCATTCATTGTTCTACTTGCAGCTGGCTTTAAAAAGCAAATCACTGATTGGTTGCTATAGGTAACTGCCCATGGGCAAATTTGCCCAGTGTTGATAAATGAGCCCCACTGAGTTCTCATTGGGCCCTCCTGCCTCTTTCTACTTACCATGCTTTCCATCACTAAACCACCTCATGCCTCCTAACAGTTTTTTCATCTCTACATGGCTCACAATTTGCTTCAACAGAAGGACGTTTTATACTTGTTAGTATGTAACAGTCTGCTAAAGAACAATATGGAAAAAAAAAAGCTTTGCCTAGGTTGGGAGATATTTTGCAACCAAATTGTTTTTTTTACAAATTTTTGGTAGTCAACTAAAACATTTAATCTTTAGGCCAACAATTAAAAGGGGACCCAAAGCAGATCAGACAGCCATGGACCCAAAAATATGAAAAACGTTTGGGAACCCCTCTCAGCCTGCATAATAATTTACTCCACTTTCAACAAAAAAGACAACAGTGGTATGTGTTTCATTTCCCAGGAACATCCGAGTACTGGGGAGTTTTCTGAACAAAGATTTCTAGTGAAGCAGTATTCAGTTGTATGAAATTAAATCAAATGTGAAAAACTGGCTGTGCTAATATTTGGGCACCCTTGTAATTTTGCTAATTTGAATGCATGTAACTGCTCAATACTGATTACTGGCAACACCAAATTGGTTGGATTAGCTTGTTAAGCCTTGAACTTCATAGGCAGGTGTGCCCAATCATGAGAAAATGTATTTAAGGTGGCCAATTGCAAGCGGTGCTTCTGTTTTACTCTCATCTGAATAGTGACAGCATGGGATCCTCAAAGCAACTCTCAAAAGATCTGAAAACAAAGATTGTTCAGTATCATGGTTTAGGTGAAGACTACAAAAACTATCTCAAAGGTTTCAATTGTCAGTTTCAACTGTAAGGAATGTAAACAGGAAATGGAAGGCCACAGGCACAGTTGCTGTAAAACCCAGGTCTGGCAGGCCAAGAAAAATACAGGAGCGGCATATGTGGATGATTATGAGAATTGTTACAGACAACCCAAAGATCACCTCGAAAGACCTGCAAGAACATCTTGCTGCAGATGGTGTATCTGCTGAAATACTACTGTTTCCATAAGGCATGTTATATATTAAAAAGCCGTTGCTACTTTGAAAGCTCAGCCAATGATAAACAAAACGCCAAAGAATTTAGAGGGGTTCCCAAACTTTTTGATATGACTGTACATGCCATAAGTTACTAAGAACAAAATAAACAATGTGTCTGTGAAGGTTTTCATTCATTCGGGTCATGGTATATATACAGTACTAAGTCAAATCAATTGGACTTGCTGTATTTATTTTTTCATTTTCCTTGAAGACGTTTTGCTAGTCATCCAACTGCCTTTCGAAATTCAGGATTTTCTCAATTTCTTAGAATTGAGAAAACCAGTTGGATGACTAGTGAAAAGTCTTCATGGAAAAAGGAAAAAAAAATACAGCAAGTCCAGTTGATTTGACTTATTACTATAGATATAACAAAAATAAGCATATAATTAGTAACGTTTTTTACAATTCTCAAGCCTCTAGTGCATCTGAATTTATGTTCATCAAACGTTTGATTATATACTTGTCTGTAATGGATCACATGGCATTGCATCCTCAGTAGACTTTGTTATGAGACACTCAGAATCTCACATCTAATGTATTTCTCCCTTTAATAAGATAAGGTAAAGCAGAAAACAAACATAATAATATTTCTGTATTTCCACAAGCAGTGGGAGTCAGGATTTCATGTTTCACACTGTTGAGGTTATATGGGGTTGTATTATTGCTCTACAGAAATCCTAAGCCTTCCTCAGTTATTACTTGGAAACCCACTTAAGCTACAAATGACATTTTGGTTATGTTGGAAGATATTGCTTTTTGGAATAAAATAGAAATATAATAAATCATACAAATATATATAACAAAAATAAAAATATAAGTAGGGAAAGATTTATTCTTTTATTCTTAGTCTTTTATTGTACTTTTATATTTTGCATTTCCCATACTATATCACAAATACATTAGGGGTCATTTACTATTACCCTGGGCAGAAATGCAAGTGCACTGTTGGGTAAAAGAGTACCATAGGGTAGATAGTAAGTGTGCAGCCCCAGCATGGCCTGTATTTGCCACCACTCCCTAACTTGCATGGCTAAAAGACATGGGGGTGGAAGGTAATACACCCACCATGAAACTCGAAGAGATTGGAAGGAAGTTTTCAAAATGCAAAAAATGTAGGACCCATTTTTGCAATTTGCATATTACCTTCAACTTGGTAAGTAACTATTATGTAAGAAATTTAGGTTTTCACACTCTACAGAACTGTTTCCAAAAAAGTTGGCACACTGTGTAAAATATAAATAGACAATGGGATGATTTACACATCATTTAACACCTATATTTAATTGAAATACTACAAAGACAAGCATATCAATTGTTGAAAATTAGAAATTATATTGTTTTCTGAAAAATATCTGTTCATTTTGAATTTTATGAAATTTAAAAAAATAAGGTTGGGTCAGGGGCAACAAAAGCCTTGACAAAATGCATAATGCTAAAGATAGCAGATGCCAGAGAGGCTGGGTCTCTTAGAAGCAAAGACAGGGAGGGGGTACCCCACTTTGTGAGACACTGCAGGCAAATATTGCAACAATTTAAGAATAACGGTCCTCAACATAAAACTGCAAAGAATTTACAGTACATAATAACATTAAACACTTCAAAGAATCCAGAAAAATCTATGTACGCAAGTGAAAAGGCTGAAAGCCAACGTTGGATGTGGTCTTCAGGCCCTCAGCAGAAACTGCATTACAAACAGATAAAATTCTATAGTGCAAATCATGCAAAAAAGAAACCATATCTAAACATGATCCAGAAACACCGTAACTTCTTCTCTGGCCCCAAGCTTATTTAAAGGAAAAGTACAGCAAAATTTTAATATAAGCGTCATACTGAAATAAAATAACTTTCTAAATATAATCATAGTAACATAGTAAGTTAGGTTGAAAAGACACACGTCCATCAGGTTCAACCTTTTGACTTTTTTTTTTTTAACCTGCCAGTTGATCCAGAGGAAGGCAAAAAAACCCCATCTGAAGCCTCTCCAATTTGCCTCAGAGGGGGAAAAAATTCCTTCCTGACTCCAAAATAGCAATCGGACTAGTCCCTGGATCAACTTGTACTATGAGCTATCTTCCATAACTCTGTATTCCCTCACTTACTAAAAAGCCATCCAACCACCTTCTTAAAGCTATCTAATGTATCAGCCTGTACAACTGATTCAGGGAGAGAATTCCACATCTTCACAGCTCTCACTGTAAAAAAACCCTTCCGAATATTTAGGCGGAAACTCTTTTCTTCTAATTGGAATGGGTGACCTTGTGTCAGCTGGAAAGACCTACTGGTAAATAAAGCATTAGAGAGATTATTATATGATCCCCTTATATATTTATATCCCACAAAAAAGATCCGCACTCTCAGGGCTTAAACAAAAAATGAAAATGTTTTATTAGCTAAAAGACTAATGTTTTGGCCTCTCCAAGGCCTTTCTCACTTTGAAGAATGACCCCCTCCTCCCGTGAATCAATGCCCCTTTTAATACAGCTCAAGACCTTATTTGCCCTTGATGCTGCCGACTGGCATTGCTTGCTACAGCCAAGTTTATCATCTACAAGGACTCCAAGGTCCTTTTCCATAATGGATTTGCCTAGTGCAGTCCCATTAAGGGTATAAGTGGCTTGGATATTCTTACATCCCAGGTGCTTGATTTTTAACACCTGCTAAAAACTGTCAAACTTGGTGGTGGTTCCATAATGCTGTGGGGCTGTGTGGCTAGTTCAGGGACTGGGGCCCTTGTTAAAGTCGAGGGTCAGATGAATTCAACCCAATATCAACAAATTCGTCAGTAAAATATTCAAGCATCAGTCACAAGGTTAAAGTTACGCATGGGTTGGATATTGCAACAAGACAATGACCCTTAACGGAAATCTATAAAGGCATTTATGCAGAGGAAGAAGTACAATATTATGGAATGGCCGTGACAGTCCCCCGACTTGAATATCTTCGAACATCTATGGCATGATTTGAAGCAGGCTGTCCATGCTCGGCAGCCATCAAATTTAACGGAACTGGAGAGATTTTGTATGGACGAATGGTCAAAAATACCGGTATTCAGAATCCAGACACTCATCAAAGGCTATAGGAGGCGCCTAGAGGCTGTTACATTTGCAAAAGGAGGATCAACTAAGTGTTGATGTAATATCTCTGTTGGGGTGGCAAAGTTTATACACCCGCCTAATTTTGTTATGATGCATATTGTGTATTTTCTGTTAACCCAATAAACTTTTTGTCACTGCTGAAATACTGCTGTTATGTTAAGGCATGTTATATATTAAGAGGAAGTTGCTACTTTGAAAGCTCAGCCAATGATCAACAAAACTCCAAAGAATTAAGAGGGGTTCCCAAACTTTTTCACATGACTATATATAGGCTATATATAGAGATATATAGCTGGCTATAGGGCTTTTGCTGAAAACAGAAATGTATATTCTGTGAAATTTATTAATAATAGTTGGGGAAACTGCAAGCACGTAAAATATATGGAATAGTGTTATTTGGCCAAGCTTTAACTTTTTCCAAGTTGTTCCATAGAGGGGTAGATATATTTTTGTGCTAATCCAAAGCTTCAGCAACTTGGAATGCTACACAGTAACATTTAAAATATGGGCCCTACTATATTTTTATATATTTATATATATATATATATATATATATATATATATATATATATATATATATATATATATATATATATATATATATATATATAATTTTGTTTTTTTGTGGGGAGAAAGTTCAAAATAGTGACTTACCTAAAGGGGTTTCTTAGGTGTCGAGATTAATGTGGTCTTCCATTAAACACAGCTCCTATCTGTCCAAGCAGATTGCACCATTCCAAGGAAAAAAAAAAAAATATGCCTAAGGGTTTTCAATGGTGCAGAGTTGCAGTGTGGGATCTGTTTACCCCAAAAATCAGGTTGCACCATTCCATGGTTTTGGAGAATTTCTCAGCAACAAAGTCATAAAATTCCCACCTTTGTCCACATCCCTATGCACCAGCAATCCTCGTAATTGCATGCCGGCTTCTTGGGTTCACGTGTTATTACGAGGCTCCCGCTCTCTGCATGGCCCCCAATGACCATTGTATTTGCATCCCCTACCCTATCCACTGCTCTGCCATCGGTTTACTCAGAAATCACACACCTGTCCATTTGACCAATGAGACTGTACCCATCATATTATATGAGAAGTAGCCAACAGTGTTGCCTAGCATGCAGAGAGTGGTTATGTGGTCTGCCTACAAACCTGTTTTGGTTTACCAGCCAATGCTGGGCATGCATGCCAACCTATGAAAGTGACTAATTACATTTCAGCATTTCAAAATACTAGAGAATTTCTCAGCAGAGCTAATATATTGCAATGCATTGTGTTTTTATTTTTTTTTTAAGAAAAATTATCCTTTTATTACCACAATGCAGCATCAAATTTCCTGGGCAACTACTCTCCAAAAAATCACATTGAAATTTCTGTGTTTCTGCAGGTGCAAATGCATTGTCACTTGAAAGTGCAGTGGCAAGACACCTCACATTCTATTACCCATAGAGCCATGAGATTTCATGCTCTTGTTTTTGCACTCTTCAACGATATTTTATTTTCTCATAAGTCTCATATTCAATATACGGTATTTCTGTATTTTCTTACATTTTTTTCACAAGTTCAGTATGTTTACTTTGCCTCAGCCACACACACACATTCCAGATAGCGGTTGCAGTAAATCATAAGGCTCGTGTGATATATAAAGCAGTTGGGTTAATTTTTGGATTTAAACCACCCTTTGTGGTCTAGCCTTTATTGCTGGAATATGAAGTGTCAGAGACATACACATGTTCATGATCTTAAAGGACCAGTAACATCAAACATTTTTACAAAACAACGAATGAGTGGCTGCCGCTAAGAACAGGTCAGTCCTTGGGGCGCCTGCACGTTCCTACTGCTCCTCCTGGGAGGAGGATGGAGAAGAGCTGGAGAAGGAGATTGGGGCAGAGGACACGCTGTCAGTGTCAGTGAATAGCCAGAATGGATGGTCGCCCTGTCACCTTTTCTGAAGAGGAGGGGAAGCAATGTTTCTGTAAGTTATTTCTTAATAAAGGCTTTGCTATTTTAAATTTTAATTTGTCTTGGTGTTTTTTTTTTTGTTGTTGTATTCTAAAAAAATTTTTTGTACATTTTTTTGATGTTACTGGTCCTTTAAGCTACGCTTAGAGGTCATCATGAATTACCAAACAGAAATTGAGGTTCATCTGTCATTGAAGCTTATGATTAAATTCTGAGGCTAATTGTACGGGTTTCTGAGCGGTCATGTACTGAGAATATATATGTAATTTTATACGGACATTTACTTTCTACATAATGTATATTGTGAGTCAGTCCCTAAGCTCAGTAAGTGACAGCAGCACAGAGTATGGTCAGTGAATCAACAGAAAAGAAGATGGAGAGCTACTGGGGCACATACATCCCTACTAATGTGCAATTCTGCCCTACTTCTTTAGCCAACTGCTTTGGCCACGTCCCTCAAGAAGGACCAGATTAATGATTTAACAACAAGTAAAATAAATCTAAGTGAGGCATACTCGATCATTCTTCGCCTAACTGCACTTACAAATAATTTTCAAGTTTGACAAGTGCCCTTTAAAAAAAAGTATATTTTTCCCCACACTAAAACTACACATTACTATACATTGTTTTTTTAGGCAAAAGTTAGCCTGCTTTATTCTGATGGCAAGAATCCGTTTAAAATATAGTTGGCTGCAGCAAACGCACCTAGTATTGTATGTCCAAATATCAGAAATTTAAAAAAATATGGATGCACGAAATTCTTGGATTGAGCTGAACCCTTTGTGAAAGATGTGGCCAAATACTGAACCCTAATTTACATATGCAAATCAGGGAAAGGAAGGGTGAAATAGAACCACATGGTTGAAGTTTTCTTTTCGTGATGAAAATTCAGGTGATTGAGGATTCTGATTTGGTCAGGCAGGCAAGAGGATTTGGTCAAATTTGAAACCTGCTGAAAAAGGCAAAAACCTGGCCGAGTACTGAACCAAATCCTGGATTTGGGGCACTCTGAAGAAAAAAAAAAAAAGTCTGACGTGCTACATTATAATTGGTTGCATTCATGAAATACACACATTAGCTTGCTAAATAGTTTTCTGCACCCATTTTGCTCTATAATCTGATCAAATGATTTCACAAACACACTGCTCACTCAGGTGCGTCTTCCCTAACCGAGGCTTTGGGTTGTTAAAAGGAGGGGACAGTCATTTGATATATTGTGTTTATCAGTTTAATAAAAGTCAAACAAGCCCACAGTAAGTAGCCAAAAAGGGGAGCCAGATGTTTAAGAATAACAGGTCCATCATTATGTCAGCACAAAGCCACTCCTTGCCAATACAAATTAAAGGAAACATTCACGCTTTAAAATATTTTTTTTATTTTTATAGATAAAAATTAATATTGCAAATGATTTAGAATTTATAGTTTTTATCTTTTTTGTGAAGCAAAAACCTTTGGGAAGATTATGAATATTACTTTGTACTTTGTAGCATTCCCTGTTCTATAATGTAATAGCAGGAAAGAAAAGGAGAGCGAGAAGAATTATTTCCATCAACAGAGTTATCTCTTTAATCGATAAGTGCACACTTATACGTTGATTTATATATTATATATATATATATATATATATATATAATATATATTATATATATATATATATATATATATATAATATATATTATATATATATATATATATATATATATATAATATATATTATATATATATATATATATATATATATATATATATATATATATATATATATATATATATATATATATATATATATATATATATATATATTGCACTAACCAACCTAGAGGAGTTCTATTCAAGTTGTTTGCATACCAGTGTATATGCATATACAGTAATAACCAATTGCACTTTTTACATAATTGACACTTTGTTATTGTATTGCAACTCAGTCAGAACAGCGTTTTACAAGAAATACTGTCTTATACCTGAAAATAATTCCTGGCAAAGCATTTGGCAGACCTAGATGAGTTTGTGCCGGGCAACCATACCTGTCAAGCGTAAGAGTTCTCAAAGTATCAGTCACAATCATGTCAAAATGCATCTAATCGTGGACTGCATCTCCCAACTCCTGATGCCATGTTAGAGGCTATATCTGGACATGCGCGCAACAACAATGAAAGACCCTCATGGAGACAAAAATCTTTAATGGCGGTGGATTAACAACCCCCTCACGGACTGCTCATACACCTCATTGCGAGGGTCACAAAAGCCACCTCCAGATCCTCTACCTCACTGCTGCATTTAAAAGGGCTTCAATATCTGTTCATCGTTGGAGGTGCATGTTATGTAAACATACATTATATATATATATATATAAAATGTTGCAATGGTCTTCTCTCTCTTTAAATTGACCCCACCCTCTCCCACAGGTCCCATGCTGTTGGTATGACTGGTCGTTGTTAGAAGTAACATCAGAAACTGCAAAGTGTGTCTGGGACAACACAAGAAATTTACTTCTTCTTAAAGAAACTGAATCTCTTTTCCCGGTCCTTTTCTTTCCCGTCCTTGTTGCGCAATGTGACTGATCCCTCTGTGCCACTGTTGGGTGATACTGGTGGCATTGTCATGGCCCGAGTCATACCCTTGATGATGCCTGGGGAATGGTCTGATGGGTCTCCAGGAGAGGAAGTTAGGGAGGCGTTTATAACTCGCATCCAGCTACTCATTTCAGCCTACGAAAAAGGGAGGAAATGCAACCGTTAAAATATTTGCAGAACTGGTCAGCTGGTTATTTGCATATTTAATTAAAAGGGATTATCTGTCATCATCATTCATTTATATAGCGTCTACAAGTTACTCAGGGATTAATTTATACAAAGCACAATAATGTAATAAATGAGAGTAAAAAATAGGAACAGAGAGCCCTACTCCTACACTCTAAACGCTCAAAAGGATTATAAGGAAAATTTAGAAGCACTAGATACCGAAAATATTAATATAATGTATGTTCTGACAATAATATCAGGAACATTGCCACTAAAAAACATATTTAAAAGACTGCCGAGAACTAGGGAGATTCTTTGCAGAGGCCATTAAAGGGTTATATTTAAAGTTTAAGCAGCATCAATCAAACATCCACAATACTTCTTTTATTGTTCAGCCTCAAGGGCACCATTGGAATATAAGATTTGAATAACAGCCTGCACTTGCCCATGAATATGATTTATAAGATGACAGTATCAAATAATTAGAAGTGCCGCCGGACAGACCACTGGACACACATTGATTTTAGTACTAAATATTTCCGTCATTCCTCAGTAGACCAAAGCAAATCACTGCATAGATAATATCCAGTTGGGTGGAATAATATCCATAAGTGTGTTCTTACCTCATCTTTAGCTTGAAATAGATATTCTTTGCCATCAAGGAGACTGTAAAATATTAGAATAAAAATTACCCAAATTACCCAAGTAAACAAGTTTAACAACAGGTTGCAAGCTAAATGTAATCCTTAACTAGGGGGTCTTTACCTAGTTGTTTTCTCCAGGACAGAAATAAAGGGAGACATAAGCTGAATCTGCCCAGCTGTTCCTACAAAGTGGGCAGAATTTTATTAGGCACTTAAGTCCGTGGAGCACTTAAGCAGGCTAAGTGCTATAAAAATCACTTGGAGTACTGCATCTCTCCTCTGAGCCCCCAGCTTGAGAGCATTCCTTTGGCAGAAACATATTTAAATACCAGAAACCCCAGTGTCACCAAGAAACAAGGTCTCCAGAGTGGTGTCCTTAAAAGATCTAATACAGTTCAGATAGGGATAGTCCAAATGTTTATATATATAACTGAGTTTGGGTCTTTTTGGTAATTTTCTAGACACAATTTCTTTGGAGTCCTGAACTAATCTATGGGGATTTGAAAAGAGGGTATCCCCATAGATTGGTGCAGGACACCAAATTGTGGGCATTAAGCTTAGACTACAGATCAGTACTGAGTAAGTCTTACCTCAGCTTGAAGACATTCTTGCGTTTCTTGTAGTCATGAGCAACACTGCACTGGGCTCCATTAAGTTGGACAGGAAACTCCCCATGATAAGAAATGCTGCTGGCTGCACTTTTACCGTCCTTGAAGAAACTCAGACTGCCTTTTTTCAGTACACAGTAAACATTCTGCCAGGACCTGTACAGAGTTTATTGGAAGATGCAACAAGTCAGTCATATAAAGAAAGAACATGTATTCCTGATGTATTAGAGATCAAGTTATCACTTTTTGGCAATCCTGTGCAGGAAACTCTACTTAAAGAGTGTTGAGTCCCGTTTACTGTGTAGCCCACCCTACGGCCTGTATTACCTTTCATTCTCTTCTTTCTTGGCATATCCTTTATAAGACATATAATTCCATATACAGAAATATTTTTTATATGATGTAGCTACGTGCAAAATGTATCAGCCAACCTTATAGCCAACGCCTACCTAAACAAGAAAATCAACGGCTATTAAGAAATTAAATTGTGGTCAATAAGTAAATTGTGCCAAGGACATACTTTATGCCCTTATAAAAAGTTATGCTTAGGCTCCTGACAGTTTTAATGCAGATATATTTTAACCAATAATGTGTAGACAATGCTTTTAATATGATATGAAACATTATAAATGTGTGTGTAATCTTCATCTTAGACAGAGCTACCGAATGCTTCTGTAATCTGTGCTTGAATAAACTTCCTTCTCGGATTGAAACTTTGAAAGGCGCGTTGGCTGCAATCATTGGGATAGAACCCGCCTGGCCATCACTACCATCAATAATGTATAAAGGGCCCTTGGATAATCTTTGTGGTGTTTTAGTAAGAGTATAAAGTATCAACTCTATTGTTATTGTAGTAATTGACTTTTGCTTATGCTTTTAAAAAGACATGCAAAATAGGCCAGTTGCAGGCAAATCTATGATTAAGCATTTAATGGGTAGTCTATATGGACCAGCTCATTACGCAGTTTAAATATCAGCCATGGGAATAAAAAGGACATACATTATTTGACATCAATAGAATGAAATTAAAAAGCTCTACCTGAAAAGGGGTTTAGAAACATATCTGTTGGCTGACTATAAAATGCTGCTACATGAAAAAGCAACTTACAGTATACACCACTATTTAACAGGAGTCAAAGTTGAGAATGTCAGTTCTTTGTTTAACCGGAAACAAATGACTGTGTCAGAAAGAACACATTTTTGAACACCAACCCCTTCCTTTGCACTTTTTAGGAGGAAAAGAATTATCAACAACTTTATGCCTATATATTGTAGGGATGCACCAAATCGACTGTTTTTGATTCGGCTGAACCCTCGAATCCTTCGCGAAAGATTCAGCCAAATACCAAACCGAATCCGCATATGCAAATTAGGGGTGGGAAGAGGAAAACATTTTTTACTTCCTTGTTTTCTGACAAAAAGTCAAGCAAATTCCATCCCTGCCATAATTTGCATCTGCAACTCAGTATTCAGATCTGGGCAGAAGGATTTGGCTGAATCCTGCTGAACATGGCCGAGTCCGGGCTAAATCCCGAACTGAATCCTGGATTTAGTGCATCCCTAATATATTGAACAAGATTCCATTTATTTTTTATTAAACAAAAGCGAGAGGCAGACATTATATACAGCCATTCTGCACTTATGTTTTACATTGGAATATCACGGCAGAATACTGACCTATTTGCAGCTTTCTTGTTTTGAGACTCCATTTCTTGCTTGCGGTGTAGCATTCCTTCCATTTGCTCAGATGCCAATGGTTCAGTGGGGCTAGATGGCAAAGTAGAGTACTGGAGATTTATTGGAGAGAAAGTTGGCCTAGCCACAAGTTCAGGAGAAGGTGGTGGACTTCCATCTTTGGTAATAACCTCAGTCCTGGCCCCATTGGTTACATCTGACTGCTCCAGACCCTTAACACACAAAAAAACGAATCAAGGGCCGTACTTAAAGGAGATCCTGCCTGCCAAATATCGTTAAGGAACTTAATACAGTTTCAGGCTAATAGACTAATCCATGAGTTCAATTATACCATAAAATTCTGTTACAACTTGCCAATGTTTTTGCCAGGTAGAAAAACCTTTATCTCTGTCTGTTGTACTCAGAATGCTGAGCACAACTGACAGGTGATATTTTCTTATCAATTAACACAGCCACAGATTCCCTGCATGTTCTCATCAAAACAAAGCCTCAGTGTAACTTTATTTGGCTGCGTATCCTACTGAAAGTCATCAGTTCTGCCATGTTTTATGGCTGACATTGGATAGTTGCCACAGAGTCTTTAGCTGTGAGCCTTCCTACTAATAAAAAATGTGAATATTAGCACATTCCCAAGGCACTCTAAGCAGCTGAATGCAGCTTACTTTACACAGTGTAACCGTTCCTCTAGTATATTCCTAGAGTCCTTATATACTCAGTTTCTATATCTACAGTAATTGTATAAAGCAGGGGTGTCCAAACTACGGCCCGCGGGCCAACTGCGGCCCGCGATCCATTTTTAATTGGCCCGCGCCCATAGCGCTGCTGGCTGACTCTGACTGGCTGGCTGTGCTTATGGAACGCATTGTGCTGCCGGTGCGATACTTTCTGCCTGATGCCTCTCACAAGCCGCCCCTACCCCCTCCCTGCATCCGAGGCTGGATGATGTTTGGATCCCCTGGTTTGGGGGTGGGGTTGCCTTTGAGATGGGGAAAGCACCCCGCCCCCTGGAGTTCATCGCAAGAGCCAAGGAGAGCTAATCCATCCGAGGAGAGTCAGATGGCAGCGCCACGGTCTCCACCAGCAGCCCTAGCGTGGCGGTCGGGGAAAACTGTGCGGAAACACTAGTGATCGGCTTGAATACTTCTGCTCCATGTGTGTCCCTACTTCCTCGGTCAGTAGCGAATCCACCTCTGTGACACCTGTCCCTGGCACAGGGTCTATCGTTTTATTGATAGTTGGGGCTGGGGTGAATTGTGGTTGCTATGGGCTCTGAGATGGCTCAGGCTGGCTCTGCTCTGCCCTGTCACTGTGTCCATTCAAACACTGCCAGTAGGCCCAGCAGGGATGGGAAGTAAAAGGGGAGCTGCTGTTAGGTTTGGAGCTCCCACAGTGCAAGGAAAGGGGAGAAAAAAATGAGGTATAAAAGAAAACATCAAGAAAGGAAGATAAAATAGACTAACAGAAAAGGAAAGTTGTGGGTGGAGGAAGAAGACAGAGAGAACAGAAAGAGAATGAAAAATATGTTCATAGAGAAAATGAAAGTTAGCACGAAAAAGGAACTGTAGACATCTGTGATCTTGGGCAAATTTGTTAATAGCTTCTTGTATGAACTTTGGCTATTGTATTATTTTACATACAGACACACACACATACACACACATATATATTTGTCTGTTGCGGGCGGGATGCTCCCCTTTTTGTTACTTGCTTACTTGCCCCCCCTTGGAAAATTTTCTGTGGACGCCCATGTCCGCTGCAAATTCTGAAAATATACCAGAATATGGCCCACACATGATCAGCGCATGCGGAGTAGAGAGGAATCTGCGTTCAATGAAAGTAGCAGCCACCACATGAATGGAGACGTCAGGTGGGAGGGGCTATGCGCACATGCGCCTTTAGAGCAGGAAGAAAGCCAGTGCCAGTAATGCAGGGAAAATGGCCGCTGGGTGAAAGACACAATACAGGCAGGAATGAAGTGGTGGTGCAGGGTGCTGGAGGTAAGGCGCTCTACGCAGGCATACTAAGACCAAAATAATGCTTTACATGTACTTTAACTCTAGGACCCTAGACCCAGGTGAGGCAATACGTACTTCACCTCGAGTGAGTGGCCCGGTTGTTTGTGTATTTTACCGCATATGGCCCTTGGTGAAAAAAGTTTGGACACCCCTGGTATAAAGCATTATCTTAACACAAAACTACACAATCAATTGTATGTGCTAGATTGTCAGAAATGGCTAGACTGCCAAAAAAAGAAAAACACTCATTTCAAACAAATGCATAATAGCAGAGAAGGGAATCATTCTGAAATGTCACAGGTTGGAGATTTAGGGCAGAGACACGCTCAGATTCGGGGAGATTAGTCGTCCATGCTTAGTTTTCCGAAGTCACCTGAAGTTTCCTCGTGAGGCAATTTACATTCTAGCCGGCGGGAAGGCAGGGGAGGCATTTTGGGGAGATTAGTTTCCCCGAAGAAGATGAGACGTGTAGCTGGGCGCCTAACCTCCCTGAATCTGAGCGTGTCTCTGCCCTTACAGTGGTTTACAGATCATGACTTTAAAAAATGTTGTACCTGATTTTCAGAGATGCTGTCTTCTAACCTCTGTGTATCTGATGATGGCTGTAAAACAATCAAAAACTTTTCATAAGTTCGTTATACATATTGCAACACAAAACTAGGCCCAACCTATACATTATTTGCCTATTGTTGTGACCTATATCTGGCTTATCCACACAAGCATTTACAAATTCCCTATAAAGTACCTTTTAAAGGGGAAACTGCACTATTGCTAGATACAGAAATAATTTTGCCAAGCAAGCTCTATTAAGTCAGAAAAAGAGCACAAACAAAAGCAACAAGATTTGTTGTTAAAACTCCCACAAAAACTACAAATAATAAAATTAAGCTAGAACAATTTGTGGATACCTGTGGATAATCTGACTCAGTGCACAGTCCATTAAAAGATACTTGCTCCTGGAATGAATTCTGCATTCCATTTAGCCTGCAAGAAAAAAGCTATGATCAAACTTTGAGGACAACAAAATTCTCATACAAAAAGCAACTGCAAGTTTGGATGTATGCAGAATTGCAAGAATCTAAAATGACCATGAAGGCTCCTGAAGTTTCTTTCCAAAGATTCCTTATTCTGGCCTCACAATGATGATTTCATACAATTTTCTTATAACTGACTAAAACTTATGATAACCATTCATTGAAGGAACCCAGAACAAGAGCTAAGAAACACAAACAAAAAAAATCAGGTGCACAAAAATTAAAAATGGAGGGAAAAGGACGAAAAGGAAGATAAAAGTAGCATTACAGAAAGAAACTCTGTGTTTCTATCAAGCAACTATGAGGGAGGAGCACATTAGCTGTATTTATCCCAGTGGGGATCACTGGGTCCCAGTGATTGCCACTGAAATGAATGAGGGGTTTTGTTGCCTACTGAATTGAAAAACTTTGGCCCTTTCAATTCCCTGAAGCTTGTGTCAACTGATCAGGGCAAAAATAACAAACCTCTCTTGAAGTATATTGGCTGAATCAGGCTGTCCTTCAATAGGCTGGGAAACCTGGGGTTTTAAATCTTCCTCTTGAGGCTCTTCTGCTGGTTGAGGTGGTGTTGGTGGTCTTCTCTTTCTTTCTTCTTCTTCCCGCTTCTGACGCTGTTCCATTTCTTCTAACTGCAGAAGACAACAATATTTTGTGGTTATTAAGGGTGGCAAAAAAACCACCACAGGTAAATAAAAGCCAAATGTATTTATTTAACCAGAATATTGGCTCTGCTAGCATGGAGAGCACATTTGCAGACCCAGACATGACCCTGCTCCAGTGCATGAACTCTATGTATGCCAACACCCTCCCCTCCCACTGATTGTCAACTGACCCCAATGAGGAGAATTTGCAAATATTGCTCATATAGGATGAAAGAAAGCATGATGCAAACAAGTACGCAGAGTGCGAGTACATCATACTACAGGAAAAACAAAAACAAAAAAAAGACATAGACCCACTCACATAAATAACCCCTATATCAAGTGGTCAATATGATTTTTGGATTTCACAGGAGATTGTTAGGGGAAAGCTTAAAATAAATACAATTGAATATGTAGATTGCACCTGCACTTACACAGCACATAAACCACATTAATAGATACACACCGTGGTTAGTTTTTCTAGAAGAATAAATCTGTCATCCCAGGCAGAAACTGCTTTCTGAAAGGCTTCGTGTCTTTTTATCAGGGATTCTACTTCATCGACATTGCCACCAAGCTCTGATGACCGGACAATGGGCTCCTGGCTGGACAGCCAAGCCTCTGCTACACTTGCATCTCTTCCAAACAGCAGCACTTCATGGACTGAGAGAAGAAAATAATAAGATAATGCCCATATAGTCTTATAGAAGTTACAGACTCACAGGAAGAACAGGGGTGGGGATAGAAACTCTACTTTGTTAGGTAAAATGCTTAGTACAAGGGGGCTTGGGGGATCACTTTTCATTACCAGGGGGACTAATTGTTTGCTGCATAGTACAATAAGTTGCAGTTTCTATGACAGTAAATTTTATTAATGGAATATAACCAGGTGCATGGATATTTTCTACATCACCCTGTGATACCATATGAATATTTATTATAAACATGCTTAAATAACCAATATCAATCTAAAAATAGTAAACAGAGTAGCAACTATAGTCTAAAACCACAAACAGATTTGTTAAAATAATCCCTATAGGTTTTCACAGTCATGCATATTTAAATACAAAAAATCAACTAACAGAGATTGACTGGTAGAAGTCTACAGCCATGACAAGCTTCTCTACTAGACAGACAGTTGTCTGTGTGTCTGCAACCTTCAGGAACCGTTGAGTGGTTTTGCTCCCTCTGAAAAATTTTCTGTGTAATTGGAGGTAAGAAATACTATGGGAGTGCTTGGGTGGATTATTTCAATAAATCTTTCCTAACATAAATATTTAAAGATGGATGTGTAATTATTGTTTAAGTGTTGCTGTAGCTTCTATAAAGGTGTTAATTGGCTGGATTTTTGATGCCGGCATTGTTTGGCTGGCCAAAGCTTGGGCATGTCCATATAGAAATGGCTAAGCATGTATTTATTCATGTTTAGCAGAAAATAGGAAACATCCTAAGTGTGCTCATAGCTTGTATAGAGAAGTACCAATATACAATACTAGTTGCTCTTTAAACAGCATTATTTACTTTACTTTTTGACATTCCAATTATAAAACAACATTCTGGGTTGTCTGGGACAAAAGGATCATTGATAATAGCACCCACACAAGTAATATGTGCTGCAAAATAAAGTATTTCTTTTTGAAGAAAAGATTTTGGAGCATTTATTCCATAAAGATTTGAATAGCGTTATATTATATTCAAAAGGGTTTAAAAAATTATGGATTTTGACCTTTTGTTACTGGTGGTCACTTTTTGGGAAAAAATCCAATGGGGGAAGTACTTTCTTTAATTTATAGTTGAATTTTGTTTTTTTCCGCAAAATGTTTTCATAAAACTGGAAAACAATTGACATTCAGGAAAAGTGCTAATGCTTACAGAGAAAAGGTCAACAACAAACCATTCCATGAATTTAGAATGTTATGAAGGATGAAAGAGACTAAGTTTGAATGTATTGTATTGCGAATAGCAGGATTATGCAACCCGTAAAAAATACAGGACTCCCCCCTCAGTTCAGCTCTTTTTATGGAACCACATGGCTACAAGTACCTAGCAACCATTTGCTCAGCATCTATGAAACGTGACAGCAATTGTTTACTTCACTGAATGGCACCTTTATATTTTCCTTTTTTTTTTTTCCAGGGAATTGTCACTATTATAAAAAGCCACTAAACTGTAGAGGATATTTAATGAATGAAACAGCTTTTATTTTTTCTTCAAGGTGTTTATATATTTAATAATTTATTAGTGAAAAAGGCCAATGATCATCTTTATTTCTGTTAAAACAGCTTCATGCTACTATGATGACGTTTGCACAGAGAATCTCTGATCTAGTTCCCAAATTTGCATTGTTTGTGCTCTCTATGTATAAAATGGAAACATAACTAGCATGTTATTTTCTGTCAGTTTAGGCTGTTAGTGTACTCTCTGTTCATACTTGCACAGTTCTTCCTAACATCTTGGACTCACCAATTCTAAGCCACGCCATTTTATCTTTCCATTTGTTTTCAGTCTCCTGCCTCCTTTCCTGCAACTGCTCCAGCTTCTCTGAAATCTGAAAGAGACACATATTAGTTAGTACAGTCCTGCACGGTACATGCAAAATTGCTTACAGTATTATTGCGCTGAACAGAAAGCCAGTGCTCACTCAAACCTATGTTGTAGCACTGACCAACTGCTAATAGCAATAAAATATCTGTGCCTAATTATTTTCTAAAGTTACCAAGCTATTATGGCACAGTGGGTATTTTGACATCACCTGCAAACTGAAAAGAATGACAGTCCAAACTGCCATTAATGTTATTAAATGGAAAGCAGAAATCCATGCAAAACTACCCTCTCCTTTAAATAACATTAAAAGCAGCAACAGGTGGATAGGGGCGTTTTGTCCGCCTGTTTCATGCTGAATGTCAGTGACAGAAAATGCCGTCATGTGCCATTATGACAAACGTTTTTTTGCCCAAAATTATTAATGTGTGCACTTTCAGGCCAAGAACCATCTGTCACAAGAAATAAAGGGAAAAGGTTTTTTTTTTAACATCAATAACATGAGGCATGTGGGAGTTAACAGGTCTTTTTCCACCAGCTGAAATATGCTGGTGGAATAACTCGTGTTAACTCTTAGTAAGGAAGATGGGAAAACCTTTAAACCCCAGTTTATATGGGCTTTATTATGCAAACCTTATTAGTGTTCATCAGGGCTATCCAGCTGGAGGCCTACAAAACAAATGTAGCTTTCCAAAAGATTTTTATGACCTCCAGCATGTCTAAGATTTCAATAGACCTCTTTCTTTGACAACTGTCTGCCCCCATATAATTGTCATACAGCATGGAAAGTCTTGACCAGCTCTAGCATTACAATATTTAGTACAACAATACCTTAGGTTAGAACCCTAGGGACCATGACATAGGCATGCAAGTTTAAACTTACATATTTAACCAAAAGTGTGCTACCCCTATGTTTTGTTATTTTAAATATATTTTATTTGTAGTCTATACAGAGCCTCAGACACATTTTTATTGATCAGTGGAGTCTAAGGCTAATGTCACACCAGTCTGTGTGGTGTAGAAATAGCCAATCCGCTCCCATCCACTCCATGGTGTAAATGCACTAAAAAGCACAGCGTTGGCCTAAGTGCAAACATGGAGCAAATTTCAGCAGATTTTCAGGCCGACACTGTGCTGATGTGACATTAACCTAAGATAATATACTTATGACCTAGCCCAGAAACCCTTAAAAAGAAATGTTCATTTTATGTACGTTTAACATAAGTTATATGTATGTTTTTTTGAACAAAACCTATTATGATTTTTAGAAATGATGCTTGATTTGCTAAAGTGAAGTGAACATGTTAAACTGTGTAAATGCATAAATGGTAAGTTTACTTCATTAGTGCCAGTGGCCTTTTAATGCTTTGGTTTTGGATTCACACATATGTATACAAATATATTATGTGCAGTTATCGTACTACCTGTTACATTATGATACAATTGCGTAGGTGTTTATCTACCAATCGGCTGGATAGTACTCTGACTAGTCAAAGTACATGTGTATGCCACAGCTACAGAAAACGGTGCAGAGGTTCTACGACATGATATGATTAAACTTGTACATACATGTAATATATTAAATCTGCATCTAATAACTGAAGCCTCATTTCTGCTTATCAATAACTGAAAAAAGCATGGTTATTTATACATTTCTGATCATTTGCTGTGATAAAAGAATCTTGTGGCATTACAGTTAAGTGGCTTAAAGGATTAGTTCCAAACAAAAGCACAGTATCCTAATGATAACATGTAATGGATTAACGGGTCAGTTACAAACAGGAAAGACCTGAATGAGTGGTAAGATAAGCACTGAATTTAAGAGGCAGCTCTAAATAGTAACAAGGATATTTCATGAAAAAACATAAGGGTGGTGGCAGACATGGCTACTGGAGGAAATTGGTCGCCCACCGACAAATCAGCTCTTCTTCTAATTTCCTCTAAATGCCTTCACATCGGCTAGAATGTAAATCGCCGGCAGGATGGCACTCGGATCGCTTCAGCTTTTCAAAGTTGCCTGAAGTTTCCTCGTGAGGCAACTTCTGAAAAGAAGCATTCCGAATGCCATCCCAATGCCGATTTACATTGTAGCCGATGTGAAGGCATTTAGGGGAGATTAGTTGCCTGAAGAAGAGGCGATTTGTTGATGGGCAACTAATTTCCCCCAGTAGCCACATCAGCCACCACCCTAATTGGAACACAAATACCTCGACAAAAATATATGTTTCACCCTAACTTTGTCCCCTATTTAAAACAATCAGCCAGAGTTGCAGAGCCTGAAACTCGCCATCACCTAGGTTTCAGTACCAGAAAAAGCTGTCCTGTCCAGGCTTTTAAATTTCTATTTCTCTTTTCTTTTTTTTTCTTTCTAGCAGATCCCTTTAAACATGTCCTATCATCCTATAATGGCAATCTATCTGTAAAGCACAAACATGACTCAAAGGAGAAAAAGAGCAAGAGATAGTTGCAGGCTTAGGACAATGACACCCAAAGTAATTTGTCATGCAGTGTTTTATAGGAGCTATTAAAAGTATTTTCTGTAGTTTAGTTGCTGCGACAAAACACTGCACAACTAATCTGTGTATCATTGTCTTTAATGATGTTGGTAGAAAGCATGACTGACAGTAGGCACAAGGAGCTCCTAATAGTGAGAAGGCTATTTGTAGCAGTAGGCCAGTGAGAAAAAAAAACAATAACCCAAACCCCTAAAATAAATACACTGGTTTATTTTCCATGCTCAGAGATGTGTTATTATAACATAATTACAGGGATATATAAAAAACAAAAGTACATTAAGGAACTGTAGCCTTTTCATCATCCAAAATGGGCCATGTAACATACACCTGGCAAATATGATACATAGGCTTCTGTTTTGTTACAGCATATTAAAACCTGATGCATAAATATTAATTTTGTATGCAATGACCAAAAAACGGAATACAACCAACTTTGATATACAGTGATATTGTGGATATGCAACAGGCAATAAAATGCAGTTTCCTCTTCTAAACCACTTCAATTATAACTGACCAGTGACATTCACTGGAGATGAAGGTTACTGAGAGTTGGGTCCTAGCTAAGCCACCATCTGTCATTTCTCTTCTTCAGCCAGTAAGTTGCAAGGGTGCAAACTAAGCTGGAGAAATGAGGAAGCTCCAAGGCAACAGGAACTAAGAGTTTGCCAGAAACTACTGCTGTCATATTGGTTTCTGAATGCATTTTACTGTGCCAGTTTTAAGAAATGCAGCTCATTATATAACAACTTTACCTTGTCAGAGGCATAATGATTCTTCTCTAGGAGAGAGTTGCCAAGATCTATACATGTAGTAAAGCTGTCAGCTCGAGCATCCACTTCAGCCTTGATGCCTTGGTGGTTCTTGATGACCAGATCAGCCGAGGACACATCTCTGTTAAAAGAACATAGAAAAGTTGAGAAAGAAGTGGGACTATGGGATTTGCAATAATAATGAAAAAAATAATAATAAAAAAACAAACAAAATAACATTTAAAGATGTGTTCAGCCCACAAGACAATGAAGGACTAGGGAAGGAGAATTCTATTCATTGCATAACAGTGCATTTGTTTGTGACTACATGCTTTTATATAATTAAACTACAAATCCTTTTATTAAAATGGCTCACAGACCCTAAAGTACTTAGTCAGTGCCCTAAATGAATGCATACACTCCAATCATGGGAGAGGTTGCAATACTATGACCGAAGAATGCACTGCATATTGAAAGATAAAAAAATAATTGTAACTGTAATTGCCACTTCACTTAAAGCCAAGCTCCAAAAAAAATGTCTTGCACAATATTAAACCAGTACATACATTTTATTTTTCGTTGGTTTAATAGTCACATTCTACCATAAGTTCTCACCTTGGCTTCTCCTGTGCATCAATCTGCAGGTTGATATCATCCATCCATAACATAAGATCACGCACCATCCTGAAGAAACGGAATTTCTCCACGGTATCAAGAAGGAGCTGCCGCCGGGCACTGCTAGCATTCTGCAACTCCCCCCAAGCTTCCGTTACTTCCTGCTCATGACGATGAATGTCTGCGGCCTTTTCACCAGCATAAGCTTTTTGGAGGCGAGAGGCATCCTCCTGGACTTGCTTCACCTGATGTGATGACACAAGCAATATCAAGAAAATATTTGTTTAAGGAAATGTAGAGGGTGGAATTGCAGACTGGTACAGAACATAAGAAATGTTATTCTATTTTACAGGAGCGTCCTGCAGGTTCATCACTGGCTTGCAATGATAAAAAAAAGATATCTGAAACTGCATATACTCTTTTCAATATTTTTAAAGCGCAAGGAAACCAGGCTGAATTTACTGCCCACCCCAAACTGCAACATAATTGCACAAACAGCCACTGCTACAAAATGTGTTCAAAACTTGAATATTTCACAAGTTAAACATGCTTTATCATTGGGGATCATGTGGGAAGGGTATAGGCATTTTACATACTGTACCAATAAAATCTAAAATCAACCACAAATAAGTACAGTTATCACCCCTTTTGGGCATCTGCAAAAACAAAATTTATTTTAAAAGACAGTCCGAGTAATTAATATTCTTGTTGCTGCAAATTTGCAACATTTCTACTTGCCTGTGCACTCAGGGCTTGGATATCATGTTCAAAGGCTGTATGCATGCGCTGCATGGCTTCTGCTGTATTTAGATCTCTGCCAGTCTCCTCAGGTATTTGTTTCTGCTTATCTAGGATCTGACCTAAGGTTTCCTTTGCATCCTGGTAGAAACGGTGAAGTTCATATGAGGCTGCAAGCATCTGACTTCGAGTGTCAATCATCTCAAGAAGATCAGCCCATGCCTCATTAAGCTGGTCTTTCCAGTCTGCTACAGTAGCATTTTCTGAATTTCCAGATGAAATTAAATCATCTGCCATCAGATTGACAGCATCCACCCGCTCCTGCCCAATGTTACTGGTGTCACGCGAGAATTCACGGAATTTGTCTCTCAGCATCTGGATGAAAAAGTAATAAAATTAGCATGAACTAGTCACACTGGATGGGAAACAAATGTATTAATATGACAAAGCATATTCAGCCTTGAAGAGGCAGATAACCCCTTGACCAAGCATGGAAAGAGAGCAAACATTTTTATTTAGAGTCGAAAAGATAATGTGACTGACAACAGTAATAAAATACAATGAAATTATTTAGTCAAAGGTACAAGTAAGGTACAGCATTACTAGAAATGGATCATTTTATTATGATTTGGCATGCTATATTTCTGATCTCTAAAGATAAAACTCACCGTTACATGTTCATAATCCTGCCCAAGTTCATGAGAAGCTGCAACCACTTCACGTTCAGAGATCCAGTGCTCAAGGTCTTCAACGTCTCTCTTCAGTTGGCAAAGTCTGTGGTGCTCTTGCAGCTTTCCTTGTCTCTCCTCTGCTAGGTCTTTCAGACTGGCATATAGCTTGTCTACTTGCCCTTGACGAAGGGTAATGCGATCACTGTGGGGGACATGGACATACATGAATGTGGTGAGCAACAGCCACAAGCTTCACATCTAAAAGTTTGCTTATTCTACAGTAGATCCTTTCAGCAGATACAAGGTCATCCATTGCAAAAAAAAAAAAAAAAAAGATTTTGTCTTAAAATGCCAAAAGGGTTTTTCTTACATTGATGGCTGTGAAGATATTATCATCCTAAGGTAATTATACTTGCAGCTACACTTAATATTTTAAAGGGTAGGATGCCTTTTTAGAAAGTGACAAAATACTGGGTTCTTCACCTCCATGGGCATATTTGTCAGGTTTCAGATATTTTCCTTCCTCTGAATAAACAAGTGTTTAGGCAGGTTCATTTGGACTTGGATGTACAGAAGTCTTTTTTCAATCTCATCTATTATGTTACTATGTAAATGGATAAGGTTAATTTGACAAGAGTGAGTTAATAGGCAGATATGATTGTTTTAAATCAACTGCAGGCACAAAGTTTCATTATATTTAGCCACTATAAATCTCTTATGAAGAACATGGCAAATATTAACAACTAGCTACTTTTTGGTGAAAAATCCTGAAGGATAGCTGGATTTAAATTTCCAGGGGCTGGCAAACAGTAACAAGTATGTTGGAACTGTCTGAGCAGGAGCCTATAGATGTGGCTTAAATTGAGCAAACTGGCTAAAAGTATAACTAAACCATGAGTAAATGGGCAAAACATCAACATTTATGCACAAATTGCTGTAAACTAAAGATTAGCCATGTGGGTCAGAGATGATTAAGTCACATATTAAGGCACCGTTTTATAAATTGTGATCTGCGTATTGCATTATTTGCCTCACCTTTCTGGGTGACCTCTGGAGACCATGTCGCGGCTTGAATTGGCAAGCTGATGGATGTTGTCTGCATAATCATCAAGAGCCTGTTCCATTACCAAGTGTTTCTTCAGCATAGCTTGGGCACCAATCTCATCCTAAAGAACATATGAGGAAATTATATATATATATATATATATATATATATATATATATATATATATATATATATATATATATATATATATTATATATATATATATATATATATATATTTATATATATAACCTGCACCTAGGCATTGACTGTTTTTGGTTTTGAGTGCACTCACCTTGGAGTACGGAGTGCGGATGGAGGGAGGAGAGTGAAGGAAGGAGAGGTGGAGAGGGCAGCAAACATGGACTAGGAGTAGGCAGAAGATGCTGAATAGGTACCTGCCAAGAGCCCCCTTATCATTGTGCCCAAGGCAAGTGCGTCTTCTGCTTACCCCTAGTTCCAGCCCTGAGCACAATAACCAAGAGTGTGTATAGAAACATGCAACTAGTCTGCCACCATACAGTATGTGGGGAAAATGCTATTTGACCACCCAAATCCAAATCACAGTATCAGACTGTTTCACCCACAAGTGAATCAACCATATAATTCTAAGGCCAGCTTTTTTAACTTTTAAAGGAGAACTAAACCCTAAAAAATAATAAACCTGCCATATTTTATATAATGAATTATTGCACCAGATTAAAGTTTCTGATTCTCAATAGCAGCAATGATCAAGGACTTGTCACAGGGGGTCACCATCTTGGAAAGTGTCTGCAACGCTCACATGCTCAGTGAGTTGAGCAGCTGTTGAGAAGCTAAGCTTAGGGGTCATCACAAACTATCAAGCAGAAAATGAGGTTGGCCTGTAATATAAGCTGATGCTACAGGGCTGATTATTAAATTCTGATGCTAATTGCACTGGTTTCTGTGCTGCCATGCAGTAATAATCTGTATTAATTACTAATCAGCCTTATATTGTGACATGCATATTTTGAGGTGTCCCTAAGCTCGGTAACTGACAGCACCACAGAGAATGTGCATTGAATCAGCAGAAAAGAAGATTGGGAGCTACTGGGACACCTGCAGAGGTAAATATCTTCCCTGCTAAAGGACTGTGGTTGCCTTGGGCCGGTACAGAAGCCCAGAACATAATGTACAACATTTCTAGCCTACTTCTTTAGTTAAGCTGAGGTGTCTTCCTTTAAATATTTGATGTATTCATGTAGCTATACTCTATATTCCTCATCATCCCTTGCTCATCTCAGAAATGTTTCAGCTTAACTTCTATAGAACTGGTCAACTTCATAAAAACTTTTGCATTTATGGAAGTGTCAGCTAATTAAGATTTGACAAATGCCGCTATACAAAACCAACCTTGGCTTTTTCTTCAGACATCATATGTAACTCTTGCTCTCCCATCCATGCCTCAGCTTCAGCTGCATCAGCATAAAACTGCTGAGCAGCAAGGGATTCCTCTAGACGGGCATGTCTCTTCCCTGCTTCTGCTGCCAGCTCTTCCCATGTGCTTTTTAGTAGCCCAAGCTGCTCTGTTATCTCTTGAGGGTCCAGAGAGCTGTTTTGGACCATGGACTTTCCTCTCTCCAGGATGTCATCAATTCGTGGTTGATGTCCCAAAATTTCCTTTTGAAGTGTCTGGTGGTCAGGGGAAAAATACATATATTACAGATATGTAATGATGTCAGCTCAATAGCTGAGCCACGGCTTATTACCCTTAATGTTTACAGTTTCTTCATAAACAGTGTGTCCACTCAACACAATAATTTAAGAAAACATCTCCACGCCACTACATCGTTCCAATAAAGTATTGTGCAATATTACATTTTCCTTTCCATAGAGTCTTCCTCTTTTCCCAATTTAAACACCCAACAAGTGAGCTAAAAGCTGCCTAATTTGATCATTCTAGGCAAATGATCAATTCATATGGGATTTGTGTATAGTATTGAAAGTAGATTTTTTATATGGCCAGACAAGCATCCATATATTTACAGTTGCAGAACATAACAACAATTGAGTTAGAAGACTTCTGTCATGCTTGAAAAGCAATGCGAAAATTGACCTGTATCCATTAGCTACTAACCTGATTTTTCTTAATGAGAAGCTGGACTGTTGGAAGATCTTTTCCATGGTCAGTGGAGATAGCCATTGGCATCTTCTCTTTTACCCAAAGCTTCAAGATAATAATAACACATACAAATTAATCCACTGTATAGTATAAAAAAGTGTGTCCCACTAGAAGAAAAAGTCTAGAAATACAAATACTTGAATCTTGAAAAAAATAATAATAATGATATCTTCAGTTTATAACATTAGTATACTTAATTTGTTCAGTGGTGTCCATAGGAAGCTTATAGGCCATCAAAATGCTTTGAAGGGTGACATTGAGCCTGCAGACCTACACCTGGCCAGTCCTCTAATATATTTATAATACACAAAAGCCATGAATATCTTTTAAATTATATCCTAATAAACGGTGAGTTCTGATGTCATCAGTTATAAACGATGAGTTCTGATGTCATTTCTGTCACATGACTCACTGAAACTTGTGTATTATTATAAAGTACCCCCAGTTGCAAAATATGAGGATATTAGAAGTTATCTCGGAGTTCCATGACCTGTATAAAAAACACTCGGCCTTCAGCCTCGTGATCTTATATGTTCATGAAACTCCTCTGCAACTTATCTTATCCTTATAATTTACAAGAGGGGGTACTTTATTCACTATATATTGAATTAAAGTGCAGCATATATTCATGTATGGGTTGGTAATCTTTACAGTGGTGTGAAAAACTATTTGCCCCCTTCCTGATTTCTTATTCTTTTGCATGTTTGTCACACAAAATGTTTCTGATCATCAAACACATTTAACTATTAGTCAAAGATAACACAAGTAAACACAAAATGCAGTTTTTAATTGAGGGTTTTTATTATTTAGGGAGAAAAGAAATCCAAACCTGTGTGAAAAAGTAATTGCCCCCTGAACCTAATAACTGGTTGGGCCACCCTTAGCAGCAATAACTGCAACCAAGCGTTTGCGATAACTTGCAACGAGTCTTTTACAGCGCTCTGGAGGAATTTTGGCCCACTCATCTTTGCAGAATTGTTGTAATTCAGCTTTATTTGAGGGTTTTCTAGCATGAACCGCCTTTTTAAGGTCATGCCACAACATCTCAATAGGATTCAGGTCAGGACTTTGACTAGGCCACTCCAAAGTCTTCATTTTGTTTTTCTTCAGCCATTCAGAGGTGGATTTGCTGGTGTGTTTTGGGTCGTTGTCCTGCTGCAGCACCCAAGATCGCTTCAGCTTGAGTTGACGAACAGATGGCCGGACATTCTCCTTCAGGATTTTTTGGTAGACAGTAGAATTCATGGTTCCATCTATCACAGCAAGTCTTCCAGGTCCTGAAGCAGCAAAACAACCCCAGACCATCACACTACCACCACCATATTTTACTGTTGGTATGATGTTCTTTTTCTGAAATGCTGTGTTACTTTTACGCCAGATGTAACGGGACGAGCACCTTCCAAAAAGTTCAACTTTTGTCTCGTCGGTCCACAAGGTATTTTCCCAAAAGTCTTGGCAATCATTGAGATATTTTTTAGCAAAATTGAGACGAGCCTTAATGTTCTTTTTGCTTAAAAGTGGTTTGCGCCTTGGAAATCTGCCATGCAGGCCGTTTTTGCCCAGTCTCTTTCTTATGGTGGAGTCGTGAACACTGACCTTAATTGAGGCAAGTGAGGCCTGCAGTTCTTTAGATGTTGTCCTGGGGTCTTTTGTGGCCTCTCGGATGAGTTGTCTCTGCGCTCTTGGGGTAATTTTGGTCGGCCGGCCACTCCTGGGAAGGTTCACCACTGTTCCATGTTTTTGCCATTTGTGGATAATGGCTCTCACTGTGGTTCGCTGGAGTCCCAAAGCTTTAGAAATGGCTTTATAACCTTTGAAATTGAACTCAGGTGTGATAAACCACAGTTAAGTTATTTTTTAACAAGGGGGGCAATCACTTTTTCACACAGGCCCATGTAGATTTGGAGTTTTTTTTCTCCTTTAATAACGTAAACCTTCATTTAAAAACTGCATTTTGTGTTCAATTATGTTATCTTTGACTAATAGTTAACGGTTTTTGATGAGCAGAAACATTTAAGTGTGACAAACATGCAAAAGAATAAGAAATCAGGAAGGGGGCAAATAGTTTTTCACACCACTGTATGTAACTTTTAGCAAACTAGGGACATTTATGTGGGGCTGTGGAAGCGGAAGTCTATATTCTTGAGACATAATTATAAACTCCAGCCTAGGGTAGGATCATACCGTTCCAGTCTTGTGTCATTAACAGTAGCATGTAATGGAAAGATTATTAAACATGTCTGAAAGGCCATATTCAGACCATGGAGGCATTAGCTAAACAACCCTGTTATAAGAGCCACACTGCATTACAGGAAGGGTATGGCTCTGCTTCTACATAGGGAAAAATGTGGCTACAAAACAGGCTAACAGTGATTAAATATTATGTAGGTAAAAACAAAAATATGAGTTATGGACACCAACTTCTCATATAGATAAGGTGGAAATGACAGTATATCACAAGAATAGGTGCTGTAGAATTTTATAAACCATTTTTAAACACATAAAGGGATGTAGCATTATATTTCAATGCTTACTATTTCATCTTCCAGATCCCTGTTAAACTGATGTCCTTCTTTGGAGGCTAGAAGTAATCTCCTTCTCTCGTTTAGAGGGGCACGTAGCATGGAAAATTTTTCTGCCACATCTTTATGTTTTGAGTCAACCTCTACTATGTTAGCATCCTCCTGTCCAAGGGCCTGTGCCTGGGACTGGATAGCTTCGAGTTCCTTCTCCCTTACCTCCATTTGATTCTCCAGCATCTGCAAACATAACAAAATGGAGAGATAAGCATGCAATTCTTGCCAGCCATAATGCCCAATAAACAATAAAAACATTTGCAGACATTTTAAAATAACATATTAAGACATAATGCCATGAAGAGAAACGTCTTTACATATACCTGTTGTTTGTTTAATAGGATGTTGACACTGGTCAGATCCTTGCCATAATGGTCTGACTGTAGTTGTGAATCAAGATTTTGAAGCCAACTCTCCAGAGCAGAACAGCTTTGCGTGACTAGCTCTGCCCTGTTGGCATCAAACAGACACTGAGCTTTACTTTGTGTGGTAGATTCCAAGTCATTCCACAGCTTATGCAGAGAGTCCAGTTTTTCTCTTACTACTGGTTCAAGTTCTGGTTTTTCTGACATGAGCTGCTGCCCTTCCTGAAGAAAAAGACAAATCATTTTAGAAACATTTAAGATAAAGGAATCCACTATGGATTCAAATAGAAAGATAAAGATGGAGAGAAATAACATTGATAGTTTGTTTGTGGATAGTTTTCTTTGTTACCTTGTCTATTTTGTCAAGCCAGTCTTTATTTGAGGCAAGTTCTGCCATAAACGCCTGATGCTTTTGCCACTTGCTATGCAGGTTTCTAGCTTCATCATAGGAAACATCCTGAGCAGTAAGCATTTTTTCATTGATCCAGAGGGTGAGCTAAGAGGAAAACAGAACACAATAGTTTAATATTGTGTGCATTCCCACTCTACAATCGTAGATCACTACTAAAACATCTGTTACCTCTTGACAGTCTTGAAGGAAATGCTGAAGATCACGGTTGTCCTTCAAACGAGTTAATACCTCACCAGCAGTTTTTCTGTTCTTTTTGTGTCTAAAAAACAAAACGGACAATAGATATACAAATGGTTAATAAGACAGTATATAAATCATCACGATTATATATAAAGCATATTGGTTAGATACATGCCCCGTTGCAATGTATTTATTAAAAAAAATTAGAAAATTTAAAAATTGATTAATAGATATAGACTAGACTAAGCAGCTAGAGAATGGAAAATTTCTTTATAGTCCACAATCCATGGTGCATGTGTCCTGTATTTTTCTTACCTCTCATCAACAGAAGTTACTTTTTCTTGAATCTTCTCTAAATTGACATTCTGTTCCTCTATTAGCTTCCTCCCAGACTCTACAAGACTCTGTATCTTCTCTTCATTGGCATCCATGGTTGTAAGGAAATCTTCATGGCGCTTGATGGCAGCTTCAGCTGCCTGTAGTGTACTTGGCATTTCAGTATGGGAAAGGACATACTCCTAAAGTAAGCACATGGGCATATGGTAAAGTGAAAAGGTAGTAACAGTAGGAAGAATAAACATATAGAAAATTAGCTACATTAATGAAATAACATAAAAGGTTTTTGTAGTAACATTGATATGGTATGGCAAAATACAGTTTAAATTGTATGAATTTAACTTGCCATTATTATAAATGAATGAAACAATGCAAAAGGTAATGTATGTATACATGTTACATATTTCCAGAATATGTATTTGTTCTCAAATAGAAAGAGGACTAAATCTAAAAAATCTAAAATGAGCACAGGGAAGCAGCAGAGATTCGTTTTTTTCCGTTAAATAATGCTTACAGTTCAAGTGTTTGGCTCTGCGATTTATTGCTCCCCATAACATTAGTGGGCACCATATTGTAGTTGTCTAAGTAAAAAAAAATGGTTTCTGCATATGAAGTGTGCATGCGCATAAACTGCTGATTATACAGCACTCTCCCATCACTTTTGTTTTTGTTGCATAGAGACTGCAATACTGTGGAACCTAGCGCAATTAAGGCAGACAAGCACTAGGGGGACGGTCAGTGATGATGTGTGTTTTGAGATGAAAACAGTTCCTAATACATTTCAAAGCACATGCTCCTTTTACTGCTCCTGATAAGTGTGCAGAATCACAGTCTTGGTCTGACTGCTGGAGAGATGCTTTATGGGAAATATGGATTAGACAAACTCACTAATATATCAAAATATATTGTATTGGTACATTAAATCTTGCACATACTGAAGATTATCATCAGCATTACTGACCTTCCTAGAGGTAGGTTTTTCAAATAAATCACAATGTTTCTAGGGGTTGCCTTGTCCTTTAGATCCTCTTTAAACACTATGTTGCTGGCTGTGTGATCCTTAAAGGGATTCTATCATGATTTATATAATGTTTTTATCCCTCAATAACACTGTTTACAGTGCAAATAATTCGCTCTACCATATAAAATTCCTGAACCAAACAAGCGTATTTTTTTAAGTTGTAATATTGGTCTGTAGGCACCCATCTCAGGTAATTTTACATGATCCTGTGTTTTCAGAAAGAGCCAGCACTTCATGATGGAACTGCTTTCAGCTAAGCTATTCTCCAACTCAATGTAACTGAAGGAGTTGCAGTACTATTCTCATATCTACCAGGATGCCGTTATCTTGTGTAAGGGAGCTGTCAACTTGTTACATTTCCATTGGGCTGCTGGAGGAAAGGGAGTTAGGAGACATCACTCCAACTTACAGCACAGCAGTAAAGAGTGACTGAAGTTTATCAGAGCACAAGTCACATGACTGGGGCACCTGGGAAACGTGACAGATTTAAAAAGAGATTTTATATGTATATATGTGTATATATATATATATATATATATATATATATATATATATATATATATATATATATATATATATATATATCTCTATCTCTATCTCTCTCTATCTAGATATATAGATATATATAACAATTCAGTGCAGCACTATTAACTGATGCATTTTGAAAAGAAACATGTTTTCCTATAACCGAATACCTTTAAGCAAAAAAGGCCATCTGTGCAACAGAATGGTTGCTTTTGCTGCGCACAGTTTTGCATTTTCTTGTCCCCCCTCTTCCCTCTCTTTTAATGTGTTGATTGTGTCACAGCAAAGATAAACGTTAAAAAACAACATTCAGCACAGCTCACCTGGTTATTGAGGAACCCCTCCACTTGTTTTGCATCTTTCAAAAACTGCTGGAAGCTGTGACCCTGGGACAACAGCTTGTGCCTATTTTCCCACATTTGTCCCAGCTCATTCCAGCCAGTGTCTAGGGCCTTCAGCCTCTGCTGCAAGAACATGTATTGGGCATCTGTTTGTCCACGAGTGACTTCTTCACCAACGTCTCTAATTCTGTGGTAGTCGGCTCCATAATGCTCAATCTCGTTTTTTATGCCTTCATGTTGTGCAAGAAGGCGCTCTGCTTCCACTAGGTCAGCTGGGACATCCTCAGATGCTACTGCTGTCTGGGCCCGGGACAACCAGTTCTGGAAATCATCAAGGTCTCTCAAAAATCCTTGCAGTTTGCTTGCTTCACCTAATGTTTCTTCTCTTTTTTTCATAGTATCCTTGAGCTCTCCCCAGGTTTCATCAATATCTGAAAGACGGCCAGTTATAGCCGGTGCTTTCTCTGGGTGGCCAGCAGCAAGCTTTTCTGCATCTGAACGCAGGTCACCTACTTTTCCTTGAATGGCTTTCAGATCACGCTCCATTCCAGTTAGTTTTCTTTGAAGGGCTGTGACTCCTGCAAGATCATTCCCTAGGCTCTGTGTGGATTCAATAACCTTGGTCTTCTCCCTCATCCAGCACACAGTCTCATTGCATTCCAAGTGATAATTCTGTATATCCAGAGCAGGATCCAAAGCACTCCCCTTTTGGTCAACAAGCCTGCGGAACTCATTCCACCTGGAGGAAAAAAAAAAAAAGGAAATCAAGAACACACACAAGTGCAAAAACACATTTATTTTAATAATACAGTTATTAGGATAACAATCAGACAGTTGCTTGAATGAGAGACTGGAATATGAATAGGAGAGGGGCTTGAATATAAAGGTAAGCAATACAAATTAACAATACCAACATTATAGCCACACAGACAAATAGTTTCAGCAATCCTAGGGTCAGTGAAATTAATTTTAAGAAAAAGGATTTTTATTCTCAAGGTAAATTGGGTTGGTATATGTATCAGGACTATGCCAGTGCAAAGATAGGAGCTACCAGCAAGTAAGAGGGGAACGGTACTGGGCTCTCCTTAAAGAGGACCAGTCACCCAGACATACAAAGCTGTATAATAAAAGTCCATTTTAAATTAAACCTGAAACCCAAATTCTTTTTTTTTTTTTATTAAAGTATTCATAGCTCTTTAAAAATTTCAGCTGTCAATCAAATATTTCCTGCCCCTCCTCTATGCCTTAGATGTCACTGCACTCCCCACATTGCCCCACTCTCTTTACCATTTAATTGTGTAGCCAGTGCTTGGGGATGGACATCAGGTCCCCCATTCTGGTGTATAAACAAGATTTTGAGATGATGCAAGGTTTGCCTTAAAGGAAAACTATACCCCCCAAACAATGTAGGTCTCTATAAAAAGATATTGCATAAAACAGCTCATATGTAAAACCCTGCTTCATGTAAATAAACCATTTTAATAATAGTATTATTTTCTAGTAGTTTGTGCCATTGGGTAATCATAAATAGAAAATTGCCATTTTAAAAAATAAGGGCCGCCCCCTGGGATCGTAGGATTCACTGTGCACACAACAAATCAAACAAACTATACTTCTTAGGTCACATGAGAAAATTAACAGACAGAGATCTGGCTTTTGCTTCAACACTTCTTCTTGTAACAGTTAAGAGTTGTAGTATTTCTGGTCAGGAGATCTCTGAGCAGCACACAGACCCATCACGAAATGGTGGCTCAAGGCAAGAGATGTAAAAGGGCAATATTTACTAAAATATATATTCCAGTTTGGTAAGATTCTTTAATATGCCACTTAATATGATGTAAACTATCTGTTGCTTAAGTGTTCATTTTGGGGGTATAGTTTTCCTTTAATAACAGTGCCCACAAAATGGCTCCTGCCTGCTTGCTATAATTATGAATTCCGAGACTGAAGGAAACAAGATTCAAATATTTTATATAGTCTAATTAAATTTCATTTTGCTTGACTACAGTGATAAAATAGGATTTGGAATATTTTTTTTGGTGACAAGTCCCATTTCAAACTTTAAGTCCAACTAAGCAGTATAAAACCACCTTTAACGAGAAAAAACAACAATTCCAGTGCACAGGCAAAGTGGTGAAAAAAATCTAATTTATTGGGTTAACAACCTCTTTAAAATGCAAAGATAGAATTATTTACATAAAGATTTATCTATGCAACATCATTTTCTGTAGTGAATAGTGGATGGACCCATTGCTAGAGAGAAAGTAAAATCAAGTACTTAAAATCTCATCACTCACCGAGAATTAAGTTGATCTTGCATGTCTCGGATACTTTTTTCATTTCTCTGGTCTGTACTCAGCAACTGTCCAGCAACCTCATTTACAGATGCAATCCGGGATGCCAAATTATTCATCTCTGCTTCTAGTGTTTCAAACCTACAAAGCAAACCAGGAAGGATTGAGCCAAAACGTTAAATTATTTTCCACTCACTTATTTTACTAAGCAGCCAACAGGAGCAAGCTTGCTTGGGTTTAGTTAAGGAGGTCCCAGTGACTGCGTTAGATCACACACAGTGCAAAGTTACTCTGCAAGAAACACTTTGCTAGAGTTATACAGTCATCATAAAACATATTTATGCCCAGAAACAGCATTGCAATATGAAGTAATGCAGATTTCCAGGAGAAAAATAACAGTGAATGAAGAATGTAATGACGTTTTGTGCTTGCATGTGGGAGCCCATTCCATCTTATCCATGCAAATATAACTTTCTTACACACACACAGATATGTCTTAATTTATGGCCGACATCCTTAGTAAAGATTAAGAGAGAGTTACATCCACACTAGCTTTTGGCTGCTCTGAGTGCCCCCCTCCCCTCTTGACCGTGCCTCCTCTCATGAGAGCGCACGTGCGCAATCTTCCCTCCGGGAAGAGGTGCGCAGGAGATTTAAAAAGCATTGCATCTGACAAAATTTGTATGCGGCTGGGGGGCATGCTGCCCCCAAAATCTTGCCGCCCCAGGCCAGATCATGCCTATCGCCCTGCTAGAGATGATATAGATTGCTCTGAACTGGAATCTTGCTCCAACTTCCAGGGTATTTAACTTTAGAAAGATCTTTGTCATTCAGAATTGAGAAAGCCCGGTTGAGGGCTAGTGAAATGTCTTCAAGAGAAAAAAAAAAGTAAAAATAAAAAAGCAAGTCCAGCTGATTTGACTTATTACTATAGATATACTACGACCAGGGTGGATGAGAACCATCAAAGTCAGTCAGGAATAAGGTTAAGAAAGGCATTTAATTTTGCCTTATCGTATTCAGGATTTTCCATGGCCACCTGTATTTTTTCATGTGTTTCATACAATAGTGCTGGCTTTGCTACAAAGGGTATTAGGGAAATGTGTATTGGTATGTCAAGAATTTGCCATACTAAATTTCCTCCACAGATTATGTGTGTATTTTTTTCTATAATGGGAGAGGGGATTTAAAGGGGAAACAAAGAAGATATTGTTTATTGTTGGGAAGTATATCCCCACTGACCAAAAAGTGAGCATACATTTGAAGTAAAAAACTGAGAGGAAAAGTGCAATTACCTTTGTTGAACTACTTCTAGGTCCTCAAGTTTTTCTGGAATCTCTGTGACATTAAGCCACTGTTCTTTCTCATCAATCCACAAAAGGCAGGCATCAGATTCACTAAACATTTTATGAAGAGCCAAAGAGTCTTGCAGAGCCTGCTTGCGGTGGGCAGCAAGAGCCACCAATTCCTCATAGCGCTGCTCCAGGGCAGGTAACCTTCCATCAACTTCAGGAGATTGAGAGTAAGCAGATGGAAGTCCACGGGCTTGTTCATGTAGAGCATCAATAGCTGGCCGGTGGCTAAGGATCTCCTCTTCTATTTCTTTGTGCTTTTTCACCAGTGTCTGTGTGGAATACTCATCATGTCCTACTTCACTGGTAGAAACTAGGCGTAAAGTGTCCAGGATCCAAGCCTCTGCATCATTGGCATCAGCTTGAAACTGATAATAGCTGTAGGCCTCTCTCAGCCTCCTTTCCCTGTCTTCAGCTAAGGCCTCCATCTCTTTCCACTGATCTTTCACCTCTTTTATCTTCTCCTCAATCTCTCCTGCACCAAAGTGACCTTTGGATATTAGTTCCTCGCCCTCAGCCACAGTCTGCTGCAACGGTCCACGATGTCCACTCATCTCATCTCTGAAGGCATTATGCTTGCTAATCAACCTAAGTGAGCTGGTAAGATCTTTTCCATAGTCATCAGAAAGCAGTAATCTACTCTGTTCACGGATCCAGGCTTCCTCCTCAGCCATATCCCAGAAAAATTTCCAAAGACGCCGGGATTCTTCCAGCTTTGATCTCCGAGCTGCAGATAGCTCACACAACTCTGCATAGCGCTGTTCCAAGAGATGCACCCTGTTGCGCACCAACTCTGGATCACAAGGCTTGTAGCCTACAAATAAATGCACATAAAGGCTTATAATTTTTTTTTTATATCTTTAGAATTTCTTTAGTTTTCTTATACATTTTGTCTTTATTTTACTATAGAATTTCAAAAAGACAAGGCAAATCTTTTTTGCAATCACCATCTAGGCCGCGTAATCTCCTTGAGTGATGTGGTGAAAATGGCAGCACTGCCAATGTATATTAATTAAGTTTGCATAAATCCAGAGCAAATTAAATTTTCTTGCGTACTGTCCTAACAGTACAGAAAAAACATTATTCTGCAAATAGATCAGAGATTTCTTGTTAATAGATACAATGCCTAAATATTTCTGTGCAACATACTTCTACTGTAATTTTGTTTAAACCCCCAACCTTTATCTATAAATATCGGATTACCTTCATCTTCGGTCATAAATTTCTGAGCTACAGCTGTAACTGATTTAACACGTTCTGCCTGAACTGCAATGTCTGCCTCCACAAGAGTGTGAGTCTGCAGAAGGTCTTCTACACCATGAAGATGCTTGCCATAATCTTGTGACTGCAGACGGCCCTAAAAAAGAACAAGATGGATTTGAGAAACACTAAAATTTTGTATATTATGTATACTTCTTGGAATATGTCCAGACCAATAACTCAAAGATTAAGTCCCTACCTAAAACCTGGGTGAGCTCATTTGTTGAAAACAAATACTGAAGTTGCACATCACAAAACCACCCAAAAACAAACTTTAACCCACATGCCCCTCTGACTGTTGTCAGGCCCCAATCTGGCAGCTCAACAAATTATTTTTAAGCTTAGTGTATACCCATTATATTTATTATGTAAAAAAAATCTATCCATCCAGATACCTTCATATCTTCTGTCCAGTCCATGAGATAATGCAAATCCTGGAACATCCTCTGCAACTCTAGGTTCATATGAAGCCTTTGCCTTCTAGCAGTGACAAGCTCCCTCAGATAATCAGAGAGACGTATTACATTGCACTTCCGAGCCAAAATCCTCCGGACATCATGGTAATTCTCTGCCTCCAGCTCATCAGCCACTGCATTCACTGCTTGCACTCTCTCACTGTAAGCCAATATATCTGTTTCGATAGCTTCATGTTTCCGAAGCGCTGCCTCCACTGCAGCTAAGTCCACGCCAAAGTTATCCTGAGGGATCACAGAGACTATTTTATGACTGACCTTTTAAAAGACATCTGCTAATTTTAAACCTTGCAATGGACTACTAAATGGACTGACGTATCATTCCTTCACTATAGAGAAAATTTCTGCCGAAAAGGGGCAAAAAATAAAATGGGTAAATTAGAAATATTAAATATCACCTGAGCTACAAGTCTCTGGTTTTCACTTAGCCACGTTTCCCTCATGGCTGCTTTACGGTCAAATCTTGCAGCTAACTGCTCTAACTTCTCCTGGCGGATAAGTTCATTACGAAGTGCGAGCTCGCGTTCATGCTCTGCCTTCTCTAGTCGCTCCCATGCCTGGGAAAAAAAAAAAAAAAAAGAGAGAGAGAAATAATAAATGATAAAAATTACATTGCATTTCAGCCAAGGAAACTACAGACAGATGTAAAACCTACAGTTCTACCGTCCTTAAAGCAACCGTGCACCATTCCCAATTGCAACTTGGGTCTTGTACATGGAAAGCAAATGCTCATGAAATATTCATGTGCACTATGTATACACGTATCTCTCAGCAGATGATCATCAGGGTCCATTGCACTATATTAATGAAAGCCAACTAACTAGAAAAAACATTAATTTGGTGAGGGAAATGTTTTTAATAGTGGTGCCCTACATCAATATTCTTACCTTGTTTATATCAGATATGAGCTTTCCCTCTCTTGGCGTATACACTTTTTGATTATTAGCTCTCATCTTACTCTGTATGGTGAAGAGAAGAACTTCCAAATTCCCCTTTTCTGTAAACCTGTGACACACAAACAAAACAGGAAAAACAAAACAGACCAAACAATTTAAAGATTGTCTTAAGGCCAGAATTTCCCTAAGGCAAATAAGGAGCTTAAATGTGAAATTCCCTAAGAAATTATTTTCTCTGATGCAAGGGGGTCAACCTGCTTATTAAATCTTTTCTATGCAGCAATATTTTAGGGTGGTGTTCCAAACTTTTTTAATCAGGAATACAGTTAGATGTAAAAAAAAAAAAAGTGCTAAACACAGTGAAATCAACATACAACCCACTATTTTTAGTGTCTAATTAATCATCATATGCAAAATCATGGAGCATAAAAGCCATCACTCAGCATCAAAATATGCCTCAACAGTGTAATTTGTATATAGCTGTACAGTCAGAGCTCCCCTGTGTAATATACTCAATCCATAAAATCCAAAGTACATTTAGTCAAGAACAGCTCACTGCAAGTTGTATTATTGTGCATAGGCATTGTTGTACAGCTAGCAAACAATACATTAAAGATGCCTGCCAAACATGCCAAATCAAGCAAAATCAAGCAATGTGAGATATTTTAAGGATGTGTAACATGAGACCAGGACTAGTTCCTTGCTGCATGATAGCAGTTTAGCATTTTCCAAGGCTGACTGGCTTTGCAGTGTCTCTCAAGACACTATTTGCCAGCAGATATCACTTTTGGCTTTCTTGCCAATATACTGAATGCAATCACAAAAAGTGAGCTGCATGTGGTTTGGTTGGCAGCTATTTCAATCCCATGACCATTGTTCAATTCCTTGCATAGCTCAGATGTTGTTGTCTGTAAAGAAGCAAAGGGGCCAAGAATGGGCTACAGATTTAAAAAGTAGGGTTGCAAGGGGAATAAGGATATTTGTAGAATTAAAGCTGTCTTTAACTATTGCCAGATAAACTTCTGGTTCTATTAGAATGGTTATAGTATTGGAATCACAAATGGTAAGAGAACACTAAGATGCAGAGTTCCAAGTTCTAAAAGAAGGTTTCAAGAAAGAAACTCACTTGGGAGGCTTTTCTACAGTCCTGTAGGTGTTGAAGGCCTGCAGCTGGTTCTGAACTCCACTCAGAGAGTTTGCAAGCTTTCGGTCATTGAGAGTGATGATCATCTGTTCAATCCACTGCAGGAGTTCTGATGCCAGCCTTTCATAGTTCTCAATTAACTGATCAGCTTCAATAGCTTGGTCAAGCACCTATAAATAGGATAGAGAAACCCAAAGATGTTTGCAGGGCTTTTTATAGGAAAGATGCAAAATCTTAATTCTGAAGCCTCAAAGGTCAGCACAAAATTCATATAATTTCTTTACAATGCTACAGCTTACAAGCATGTTCAATGGTGAAACATACTGACAAGAATTTGAAGAGCATTATCCTAATAATGAATACAAAACTGGCTGAGGGGTATCTGCAACTGAGTTTCCTACTTAACTCCTGCAGTTGCTTTTCCAGCCTGCCTTCTGTACATTGTACATGCCCCTCATGCTGTAGAGCTCTTTGAACTAGGTTACATAACTTTTTTTTTAGAAATGAAAGATATATTTTTATTTGAGAACGTTCCCAGATTCTATAAAGGTGTTAATTTGTTCCTTACTCTTTGTCATCCTCCTTTGTAGCTACTAAAGGCTTAAGGAAGGACTGGTTTGATGCCTAGCTAGACCATTGCAACTCCATGCAAGTGGGGTTGCCTCCCTCTTCACTGTAGTAATCAGGACAAGATTGTATTTATGTGACCTATTTTGCTGTGAAGTCTACCTTTCCAATACGCTTTCCTTCCACGGCTAGGGCTTTCATTTTGGAGAAATAGTGATAAAATGTGGCCACATAGGTAATGATGGATTTTTCATCAGGCTGATCCACATTGACATCTGAAAAGATAATGATATATGTCAGTAAAAAGGTGTCTGGGCTAGCAATTCCCTTGCCTACACAGTGCCAACTTGCATATGTTAATATTTGCTGAACCTTTATTAATCAATGCTTTCTCTGGAAGGTAAATTTGTTGTTTCCAGGATAAATGTAAAAGTGCTGCTTCTTTATTCTGTTCTTCCATGCACTAATCAAGCAGCACAGGCAGGCAGATGCATATAGATTAGACGTTGCGCATCACATTTATTTGAATATCAGCAAAAAGTACTCACCAAAGTATTATTTATTTTATAATACAACCTATCTGATACATGGTTTTGGGGTAGAAGAGGTTCATTGTTTAAAGAGAATACATCAATTCTGACATTTTTTCAACAGTCTTTTTTTTTTTTTTTACCCTTTTGTGGCCTAAAGGAAATATTAATCTGACTAGAAACCTTTCATCTGCCTGGCATTTAACTTGGGCAGAGAAAACCATACCCTCCCTTGATTACAAGTATTGTAATAATCATGACCTATGAGGAAGCAGCTAGTGTAACAGAGAAAACAGAAGCTTGACTAAATATCTCACATTTCAGGCACAATAGTTTTTTCTTCTTAAGACAGTGTACCTTTAAGGTACACCGTCTTCTAAAGACAGTGTATCTTAAAGGAATTCTGATTGTGCAGTTCCTAAGGGTGCTACATGTACAAAACAAGTTCTCTCAGCTGCGAAATGGAGCAGATTAAAAGAGCAATTTTCCATCTCTGGTTACGAGTGAGGAAGAGAAGACATTTTCCTGACCATATAGCCATTTCATTTTTAAAAAACTATTTTAATTAAAAATCTATGGGTTAATATATAAAGGAAGTGCTGAACATGAAATAAAATCTATATCGATCAAGCATTGCTAAGAAATCCTATAAGGTCATACCTTCAGGATCCAGAAGTTTAGTAAGGCCTAACTCTCTTTCAGCTACATTGAAGGCATTCTGGAGGTTGTGGTGTGCATTAGACTTCTTAAGTGTGTCAAAGTCAATTATATCTGGTCTGGGGTAAAAAAATATATTTTAAAATACAGTATAGAGTCATAAGATATGTTATCAGAATTTTCTCCGAATAATGAAATGTAATCTCTCCATTAAACAGTTACCCCTTGACACTTCTTTGCTTCTGCTTGGATATCCTTATACAGTTTCCAAGTTTTCATTCCCGTAAATATAACTTCTTAATTTTATCAATGCCCCCTGTTTTTCCACACCAACCCCATGGATACTAACCTGTGTTTGTGTACAATGGCATTAAACGCAAGTCCATCTCGCCAGCTGGTGGTAAAATTGTGAACATTTACGTTTGGATACCTTTAAAGTAAAAAAAATTGTTTAGTTTACTTATTTATTTATTTTTTTAAAGGTCCATTAAAATAATGCTCATGAACTGCTGTATGACATTACCAGTTACATATCAACGAGTAGAGCTTAGTTTATGGCCAGAAACTATTTCAAAATGATTAAATACCACTGAAATTATCAATAAATAATTACATGCAAACTTTTAACAACAAAAAGACAAGAAGACACAACATGCTGGAACACAATTTTTTTTAAATACATATAGAAACACACATATTCATGCTAATCTCTTTATAAGATGCAATAAATGTAATGTTTCCAAATCTCACCCAGCAGTCTTCATCTGGCACCAAAGCAGTAAGGCATCTTTAGCAGACTTCTTTTCTTTATTATCTTCTGTCTCTACACTTATATCTTGGATCTGGGAAAATTGCCACAGTGGAAAATAAGTTCTGTCTCTAACAGAAATGCAACTTCCATAATCAATAGGATAAAAAGACCTTTCCCAACCAAACATCACTGACATACATCTATGGAGCAGACAAAGCAGGATGGCTGGTTCTCCCCAAAGAGGGTTTTTAGAAAGAGATCCCTTGTGCTATTTAGTTTTGAAGTATCAATGGGCATATGAGGCCAAATGTCTGCAAAGAGTTTCCTCTTTTCACAATACCAGAACTTTCCAGAAAATGAAAGTTCAAGACATAAATATAAATTAAAGTCTGAAAAGGTCAGTAACATCATAAGCTGAAAATATCAGTTTGTACAGAACTTGCAAATAAGATGCTTTTAATCTGGGCAGAGTTTATAGAAAGGTTTATATCCTATATCTGTGTAGAGCGTAAAGACTTATATTTGATCTGTATTTATCTCCACTGAATAACATTGTCTTTTAACTAGGGATGGGCGAATTTGACCTGTTTCATTTCGCCGAAAATTCGCAGCCGGCGAATTGTCGCCGACGCCCATTAAAGTTTATGGGCGTCCAAAAAATTGTCAAGTGGCGAAATTGTTTTGACGTGCAACGCCATACAAGTCTATGGGGGGCATTTTTGAGACGAAACAAGGCGAAAAAATTCGCCCATCCCTACTTTTAACCCGTTTCTGATATCTGCAATTCAGCACTTCTTCATGGCTTCATAGTGATTCATTTATTAACTCAATAGCACATGCAGTAATTTCGTTATATTGTCACCTGAGCAATAAGCAGCTTTGCTTGTGGCCAACAAAATGTCCCTTACATACTTCTGTACACATAACTTAGCTTTCTTTATATGTTACAGGATTCCTGCATATTTGTAAGTAGAAAGCCATCATTAAACTAATTTTAGAGTTGCGTCTTGTTTAATGGAGTAGATCTGTTGAATCTTGTTTCATAGCTTCTTTCGGCTGTTATCAGCTGAAAACTGCTGAAAAATATTGGCTTAAAAGCTAAAAGAAGCTAGAGCTGATTTTTCTTAGGCTAGGAACATCATTATCATCTCCATGTTCCACTGAAGTCTAGAAAACTTTTGTGAAAAACAATAACTCTTTTGTAGCATAGTTTCTAAAGACAGGAATGTCTGAAGTATGGTTATTTACCTGAAACCTTAAAATAATAGTCCAGATTAATCCTAGGGTTAACCGATGATTTCCATCCACAATGTCATGTGATCCCATATTCTCCAAATGTACCTTCTGTTCTTTTAAAAATTGCAGGGCTTTGTCTACATTTTCCAAGCAGTGGATTCTCATGCGACCTTTTGTGGGTTTTGGCTGCAAGTTAAATTGAAGTGTATTTAGTACAGAATCAAAAAGCAAGCACTAATTAGACGTTCAGCATCATGTGATTACCAACCATATGACATGGTACCAGGACAGCTAGTTATTTTTGCATCACTCACCAGCTGCTCTCCCGATAGCACTTCTAACAATCGAATTAACATCCGTCCATCTCTTAAGTCATTGTAGAGATCGGAAATTCTACAGGTGACCCTGGCCAGGTGAGAGTTGACCCATTTGGTAAATGTCTTCTTCTGCACAGCTTCTCGTTCATCTGAAGAAAGTAAAGCACATAGATACTAAATATCCAGGGCATGAAACAGCCACAATTTGACTTTATTATAAAGCCACCTGAAATAAATTATACCAACATATGTAAACTGAATAAGTACACAACACTACAGAAAAAGATCCACACATTACAGACAATTGTTTGGTTTCCACCCAGCAGCCCAATGCAATTTGTAAGAATGATACTGCATATCATCATGCTGTGGGATGTCATTTACTACTATACAGAAAGTAGATGACAACCTTCTGAGGAATACCACTGCAATCATATTGCAATGGAAAAATAATTACTATGATAAAAACAATATGCAACTGAATATCTTAAACAGAAACACGGTTCCGTTTAATTCAGATATTCTATGAATGCTTTGCTAAATGTAACAAGCAGCTCTGAAAAACATTTTTTAGGGCTCATGATCACTGAAATCTGCATATACAACCACACATGATACAGGTGCCACACTGTGTCTGCTGCTATTCTCTACATAAAAGGACAAGTGACTGGCACTTTTAAAATGTTTGTAAATAAGCAGCCAAACATCAGTATCTCTATCATTGGTTGGAGAATAAAATGGGAGCGAAAATAAAAGGAAAACAGAGCTAAGAGTTATTCATTCTTTTAGGGTTTCAATGTTTAAAAAAAAAAAAAGTTAACTACATAGTGCTGATTCCTTTCTAGAACAATTCCATATCTTTGCCAAACAATATCTCTGTTGACGTGAAGGAATGCAAACATGCGATTTTAAGACAATTCTTCCAGACTGCATGCTAGTAATTAAGCAGAAAGTATTTTGTTAATGTACAGCTCAGATCATTTGCCCTTTACTTGTTTTAAGTATAAAGGCATACACATCAGTTTGCATGGTTTTGCTACAGCATAGTTTCCATTTTCAAAATGCAGTCTCAAAATACAATGTTAATAGTGTCAATGGCAATCATATCAAACTGCTGATATGAGCAGTTTTTATGATTGCCACCTAAAAGGGTCAATGCTCGTGTGTAAAAAAATCACACATATAAGCATTTGCTTTCTATTAACCTTGATTTGTAGCTTTCTGCAGCCATACTTTAAACAACAACAAAAAAAGTGATGGTCTAAACAAAACAAAACGCTACATGCACCAGAAGCATAATGTATTGTAGTAGGTATGAGGGTATTGCATGACTTCACAAACATGAACTGGCACGTAAATTGCTCCTTGCATTTACCTAGGAGTTGAGTAATCAATTAATCAAATAAAAGTAGATATATTGATAGGAACAAGGGGAAATAATGGTTATAAACTAATGATAATAGTGGCAAGTCAGATCTTGGTCTGACGCAGAGAGAAATTACAGTTTATATAAATAAGCTGCTGTGACAAAGCCATTCAAACCGATATTGGTTATAGGGCACATTTCTGAACAGCAGATAACAGGCAAGGTGTTTTTTTTGTACATGTAGGCTGCTGATCAGGCTGTAACAATGTAACATGTTAAGTGGTTGCTTTATTGATTGGACAGGTATTACATTTTTATCAGCATACCATATCAGCTAGTGTATGGTCCATCGGTATTTACTGAATTTACTGAGTTTTAATGTTGTACCTTGAATAGTTAAAGGGGTGGTTCATCTTTCAGTTAACTTTCAATGTCTTACAGAATGGTCAATTCTAAGCAACTTTTCAACTGGTCTTTTTTTATATATTTACTTTTTGCCTTCTGCCAACTCTTTCCAACTTTCAAATAGGCGTCACTGAACCCCATCTAAAGAACATATGCTCTGTAAAGCTACAAATGTATTGTTATTGCTACTTTTAGATTGCTCATCTATACTTATTCAAAGCAATACATGGTTGCTAGGGTAATTTGGACCCTAGCAACCAGGCTGCTGAAATTGCAAACTGGAGAACTGCTAAATAAAAATCCAATTAAATCAAATTCCACAAACAATAAAAAAATAACACCAATTGCAAAGCGTCTCTATACTCTATATCTTATTAATTAATATCTGCATAGCTTAACACTAGTTAAAGGACATTAAGTAGAGAGTGAGGCTGCTTTTTTGCAGTCTGTCAGAATAAGAACTTGTTTACTTGCACATGCCCACTCACCCTCCTAAGAATTATACAGAATGCAGTTGCTGTACATTAGGGCAAGTTGAATCAGATAGAGTCATATTGTGCAAGTTGCTGAAAGGATGTACCAACTCCTGTAATCTCTGTCTTACCACATCATAACAACTGGTTTCTATACAAGCAATTATCATTGTATACACAGGGTCAATTAATGACATCAGTGGAAAATGGCAATTAAATTAATGACAATGCTGGCCCCACACTAGTTAATAAATAGTCATCAAAAAAGGCTAAAACAGGGGAGGGTTGTTTATACTGGGCACATCTGCTAGTATATGTTGCATGGCAGCACAGCAGAGTTTTCAAAATGCAATTTAATATAATCAGTTCTACCGAAGGCAGGTATAGGTGTGTCAGCTATAAGGAAATTAAATGGCAAGGTCCACTGGGACCGGCTCTGAAGTTAATGAGTAAACATTCTCTTTAGGGTATTAATTTATATGTCATTGCTATATAAACAGATGACAAAAACAGTAAAAGGACTACATCGGTATTATTCTGTTGCCCTAACAACGAAATAAGGGAGGCATGAACTGTAATGTTGTGCTAATTAATGAGTGCAAACAAACTCTTGCAACGTACGCCCCCACACTAATGGTTTTGGGCAGATGCCAGTTTGGTCGATTTATTAATATATATATATATATATATATATATATATATATATATATATATATATATATATATATATAGTACAACGTTCACAAAGTCACGTATACCTGTGAAATTACAAGAAAGAATTTCGTCAATGAATTCACTGAATTAATTCAATGAATGCATCTCCTTACACTGACTTTAAGGACTGCGATTTTCTCTCATTTTATCAAGATTCCCTTGGAAGCTGAAATTGGGATACATCCATCAACCCCCTCCCACATACAGTGTCTGACTGGGATACCAGGGGCCCACCCAAAAACCTTAGACCAGGGGCCCACTCTCAGTACTGATATTCTTCCTCTCCTCAATCAAACTCTATTCGCCTAGTTTTTTTTTTTACATACTATAATCTATTATTCCATCTATTTAGCCTCTTTGTTCTCGTATAATAGGGAATGGCCATGAAATAGGGCAAAAGTTTAGCAGCATGAGGGCCCACTGACACTTTGGCCCACCCAGAGTTTTTCTGGTATCCCGGTGGGCCAGTCATTTTTTTGTGGTTAAATGAGGGGTTGTGGTTTTATGTAGATTATGGGCATGCAGATTTCCACTGGCAAATTCTGGAGATTTCTTAAATCCAAGAAAACATCAATGATGCTTATGAGGTGCTTAAGGTGAGACATTGTGGGCCATGAAATTCCCAACTTGCATTTAAAACTTATTATATAGAACAAAAACAGTTCATATCATCACTCATTTGCCTGACTGGGAGGCAAATTTAAGGTCCCTGACAATGCACACATCCCTTCATTAGTCTCTGCTGAAAGCAAATCTATGTTGTTGGACTTAATTAGAACATACATGTATGCAGCAGAAGTCCAACAAATCTGCAACACTGCACATAGGGAGTTTAACATGCACAAAAACTTACCACAAAACTATGCCAAGCATATGCAATGTCCTGTAAAGGGCATAATAAAGTAAAGATAGGAAATTACAATCACTGGCTGTTGCAAGTTGTAAATCAACAGCTGCAGCAACGCTTCAGTTGTATATATCTGATCCTTTTAACGTTCGATCCCACTGAGCTGGGAACGTAGAAAGAACGCAACCTACATGATAGGTTATAGGAGGGGCAGTAGTAACTTAGCCAGAGAAGTTAACAAACCCCATATCATTACAGTGATAATGATCTACTTCAGGTATTTAAGATCTTATTTTAAGATCTTATTTTATGTTACCATTTAGGGCAGAGACACACTGTCAGATTAGGGAAGATTAGTCGCCCGGCGACAAATCTCCTCTTCTTCGAGGCGACTAATCTCCCCGAACTGCCTTCCCGCTGGCTAGAATATAAATCGCCAGCGAGATGGCACTCGGATTGCTTCGTTTGTGCCCAAAGGTGCCTGCTCAATTGACATCTGCCCAACTTTCAACCAGATTTCGATCAGGGATACACATGGAAGCCCCATACACTGCCCAATATCAATCTATTGACAGTTTATATCTGCCCTTGTATTGGGCCCTTTAGACTGAACAACCCAGGAATGCATCATTATCACCCTACTATGACATGGGGGTTAGCAGAGATCGCTGCAGTTAGTATAATAGAAAGGGGCCTACATCAATGGAAATATCCTGGCAAAGAAAAATGCAGCATAACAAGAAAAGCAGAATACTTTACTCCTGTACATGAAGCCAAAGTAACAGATAATCAGACCATATTTTACTGCAACAATCAGGCAGCTGAAGGTTTAGGGAGCATATTGGCAGTCACCCTGTGATTTCATTACTGAAGTCTCAGTTTGGCTCCATTTCACAGCCTGCAACATTTGAAAATAAAGCACAGCACAAACACTCACCAATCTGGATTCTATTCTAAAAGAAAATCTGGTAATAAGAAAGATATTGATTGCATGTGATAATGTCCCCTAAAGATCTGTAAAAATCTATGGTATCATGATTAATCGTCATTTATCTATATAGTGCCAGAGGGAGTGTTGCGTTTTAGCTCTATTACTACATTGCTGCTCAGGTCTGGCTGTGAGCAGGCCAAACTGAAATATGCAGGCCGATTCCAGTCTCGTGTGAAACTAGCCTTATAAGAGGGCCTGCACTGCTGCACAGCAAATCTTAGTTATATTAGCGAGCATAATTCTATGATGATAGTATACCTTCAAAAAAATAAATAAAAAAATAAAGAAATAACATTAATGCAATGTTTAATGTCTCAGGTTTAGTATAAAAAAAGCATAGCAATAATTTTTAAAAATGGTTTCCAGTTGAGACTGACCCTTCACTCTATGCCTGCGGCCAAGATAACATTGCATCAGCCACTCTAAAAACCGGAAAAACAAGTTTTGAGAATTCATACATCTCGCTAAACATAGGGAGTGGCACAAGGGGACAGAAAGATTTCGCATCCTGAAACTTGCCTGGTTACAGATTGTTTTTGGAGAGACAGAGTTAGTGTCAGGCTGGGCGGTATTAAATTAAAAATGAGGTCATTAACACGCTCGGTCGTTACTGCAAAACCTGCGGTTACACCCTTTATAAATAAAGCTTGTGCACATAAATAATGAGAAAATCTAAATATGCATGTAAATATACATAAGGGTGGATACAAGTGTAGACAGGTATACCTATCAGAATACAAATTATAGACAGACAAAGGCATATGAATCTCTGAAGAGAAGTGTGAAAACAAAAACAATTCCAAAAAAATTAGTGTGTATGAACACCAATACTTGACATTTTCATTTTGTCAATTTTTAACAGACATATGTTACATGCAAATAGTACACCATTTCTGGATATTCATGGCAGAATTCTGGTGATGCCACTACCGCTCAAGCAGATGCTTATCTCTCTTGCCATCAAGCAGGAGGGGGCCATATCTCAATTATACTAATTGCACTAACGTTTTACCTTTTGCCTAACTTACCTAACGAACGTCTTACCTTTTGCCTCATGGAAAAAATGACCCTGTGGATAATCCACATTTGTAAAATGTGCAGTACATGTAGATGAATAGATTCTTAGGGAGGCAGATAAATAAGAATTTGGTTCCAGATTCTGCTGAACCTCAGATTTTTGTTTTTTAGAAAATTGTCATTCACCTAAATGTAGCGTTTTGCTGTATCCAAGCAATTATGCATAAACAGATATACAATTTATGCAGACAGATCAAGAGTTATTTTTGCTTACATTTATATTGCAAAATAGGATTCAAATTCAGTTCTGTATTTGGATAAATAGTTTGTGGAGTATTCAGCTAAATCTAAAGAATTCTGGAAATCCCTACTAATTACACAGATTGTGACTAGGTAAACTGAGTTCACACAGGCACCAAGAACAGTAGTTTGGACAGAAATAACTGGCTGAGTATCTAAACTGCAATTCCCCCTTTGACTCGGACACGTGGATTTCTCTGCAATGTAGCTTTCTCTGCAATGTAGCGAGATTAGTTGCATCATGACATGCAAATGCATTCTCATGGCAGGCACATTCCAAACAAATTGAATGCAAGTAATGGAAGGAATTGGAACCCTTTCAGGAAAATGATTGACTTGTTTCTCCAGTTTCTTAATTTCTTTCCGCACATCATCCCTGATCTTCAGATCATTGGTTGGATTGGAAAGGGGGTACCAATTGTTACAAAGCTTTCTTACTCATAGTAGCAAGTACAGAACTAAATGTCACATCTGGCTCGGATTGTAGACCTCTAGTTTATACAGTGCTGATCACTTATTTCTCTAAGCAAGATGTAAAAATATTTTTTTTTTCGCCATATTGTAAAATATGGATGCACTGGTCCAACTGCCTGTTACACTTTCCAGTCTTATTCCTTGATGATAGATGACTGTACTTGTTCTGATCATGGCAACTAATTTACAATACGGGTAATAAACTCAAATACAATTGTACCAGTGTGTGATAGTTCAAAATGCATTGTCACGAACACCACCCATGGACTAATTGTCAAAACAGCTTGGGTGGCTATGTCTGTCAAGCGTAGGAATAGAGAAACAAGAGTGATGCTAATTCATCCCCACACTCTTCTCATGGTGACTCTACAGTGTATCATAGAGGACTTAGTGTAATAAGTAAAATCTTGTTTAAAAACAGAAGCTGGTAAACACAGTAGAAATGTTTGCTTTTATAAAACACTTACTGAGACCTACTTGTGTTGTCGTGAATCAATTGTCTCTGCCTAGCCCCTCTGGAGTAATATTGGTCATATTTTGGGGGGAATTTTAGCTATTATGACATTAATCTGCAACCCTAAAAGCCCCCTGTAGTCCTAAACAGCCTCAAGCTCACAGCAACTACTTGCAGCTACAAAACTAAAAAGCCTAACTTATCTGGATGAAGATTTCAGTTTAAAATGAACTCAAATTAAAAAACAGAACCTGCTTAGAAAAGATATATAACATTACGATATCT